>NC_142934.1:82686928-82774428 GCF_046866305.1 Octopus bimaculoides | reverse complement strand
AAAGCTCAAACTTTAAAACATCAAAGACATTTCTACTTGCTTCCTTTTCTTTCAGCATAAAACTATTAATTTACACTTTCATCGTCAACATTATCATCTTTTAACATCTGGTTTCCATACTCACTTGGGTTAGATAGATGGTTTGACTGGAGCTGGTAAGCTGGAGAGCTGCACCAGACTCCAGGCATCTGTTTTGGCTTGGTTTCTATGGCTGGATGCTCTTCCTAATGCCAACCACTTTACAGAGTGTACTAGGTGCCTTTTACATGTCAACGTCACAGGTGCCTTTATGAGTTATCAGCACAGGTGCCTTTTACTTGCCACAACCATGATTCACTTAGCTTGATGTGTCTTCTCAAGCACAGCAAATCATCAGAAGTCTCAATCACTTGCTAACACCTCTGTGAGGCTCAGTATTTACAACCTTGTCATATTCTACCACCTTGTCTCACGTCTTCCTGAGCCTACCCCTTCCACAGGTTCCCTTCACAATTAGAGATTAGCATTTCTTCATGCAGCTGTCTAAATTATATATTTGGAAGCAACTTGGACAAATGTTTAAAAAGTTTGCTTCTCAACCACAAGGACCTGAATTTCATGCTTCTTCATGGTATCTTGAGCAAGATTATTTTACCATAACTTCAGGTCAATCCAAGCATTGTGAATGAAATTAGGTGGGAAGAAACTGTAGGGATATCAATCAGATGGATTTTTACATTTCAGTTAAAGGTCCAGCTTGATCACATCCTATGTTATTCTGATTCTTCCAGAGAATGTATGGAAAATTTTTGAAATTCTGGCTCAAAACATTGACATATAACAAATAACAAAAATCAGAATGGGAGCAGGAAAATATACAACATAAGATAAGTATTTGAAAGCCTATAACTTTATAACTGCATACTAAAAGGGTTAAAAATCTTGCAATATCTCACTCTACTTGAAACTGATAAAGGATTTCTAAATTAATCGTTGTCTACTATTCCAAATAAACCATCTGGGAAAGGTGATAGCTAAGGTGGAGAAAAAACTCTTGCAACTTGTTGATCCAACCATTTGCAATACTCAAACATAATAACAACTAACCTGTGGATCATAGAATACAGAGATAACATTAAAAAAACAAATAGTCAGTGCTGAAACCTTTTGGTGTGGCCTTGTCTTTGATGGATAAAATAAACTGAGACTAAAAGAAATGAAGTAATTTCTGCATTTACATTTACATAGGTGCAGGAGTGGCTGTGTGGTAAGTAGCTTGCTTACCAAATACATTGTTCTGGGTTCAATCCTACTGCATGGCACCCAGGGCAAGTGTCTTCTACTATAGCTTTGGGCCAACCAGAGCCTTGTGAGTGGATTTGGCAGATGGAAACTGAAAGAAGCCCATCGTATATAAATATATATGTGTGTGTGTGTGTGTGTGTGTGTGTGTGTGTGTGTGCGTGCATATGTTTGTGTGTCTGTGTTTGTCCCCCCCCCACAACATCGTTTGACAACCGATGATGATGTGTTTACGTCCCTGTAACTTAAAGGTTCAGCAAAAGAGACTGATAGAATACGTACTAGGCTTACAAAGAATAAGTCCTGGGGTTGATTTGCTCAACTAAAGGCAGTGCTCCAGCATGGCCACCGACAAATGACTGAGACAAGTAAGAGAATAAAAGAATATGCATACATACACACACAGACACATACACACACACATATATACATATGTATGTATGTATATATATAAATATGTATGTATCAAGTTCATGTATGTATATACATGCACACACATATACCATCTCCATTTTACATTCATCATTCTATGCTGACATGAGTTGGACGAGTTGTCACTTGCTCACACAGCAACACAGAAAACCAACCAACTCAAGTTTTGCATATATCTTACAGAGTAGATTGGTTGTGTTTAATGAGAGGAATTATTACATGAGAGAAAGAGAGGGGAAGGGAGAGAGAGAGAGAGAGAGTGTGTGTGTGTGTGTGTGTGTGTGTGTGTGTGCGCGCACACGTGCATGTTTATATCTATACATATATACATATGCTGACCTTCTTTTTATGATAAAAATATGTTTTGCTGTAGTAATTTAAAAGTAATTTACTACATTTTTCAATGAGAAACTATTTCAATTATAAATGGACTTTTTGAATACTTTTAAATTCTTTTTCATCATTATATTATAATTTCCTGAGATATCAATTCATGTTGTAGTTTGATAAAATTTGATACTCTAAAATTTCACTTCTATTTCATGATTTTAATTAACTTTTCCCCCTTTGTTTACAAAACATATATAAAATTTAGTGTAATATGTTTGTTTCAATATATAAAACACAAATGTTTGTCTTTCTGACTTTCTTACCTTTCAATTATCAAGGAGACCAAAAACGTAACATCAAAAGAAGAACAGAAAAAGAATGAGTAAGAGAAGCAAATTGGAGTTCTACACAAATTCTAAGACAAGTAGAAATCTAACAAGAATGAGAGAAAATATTACAGAGAACAATGCAATCTTTGTTACAAAGCTAAACAAAAATTATTATAATAATGTTTAAAAATCATGAGCCAAAAAAATGAAAAGAATATACAGAAATTTTTTTTTAAATGGCATTTTTATGGTAGTCCAGATTTAGCCAGAGCAGACACAAGACCAATTTTCCAATAGTTTTCTTGAGTTGCTTGGCAACAGAAAAAGTAGAAATAGAGGCAGAAAATTTGTAATATATCAAGCAGAATGAGACTGTGGAAGACAAGAATTCCTACTAACCTTCACAACAAAATACACACAAGTACAGAAAAATAATGAAGCAGCATAATAAATTAACAAAACAAGCTACTGAGGTCCACAACTCTTTACATGGTCTAGATATATTAGTATGAGGAAAATTAATTCAATAGATTAAAAATTATTTTCATATCAAAGAAAGTTTAACCTAAATGTTGAATCACTTGCATCCACGATATCCTAATGTCATTTTTTTTAGTTTAAAGAAAACATTGAAATCAATAAACTATAAAAATATCAGAATCTCAGATCTTTAGTGCATCATAATATTCGTTTTAGATAATGCAAATTCTCTCACAAAAAATTAACATAAATAAAAAGGAAACAAAACTGACATCATTAAAAATTGAAATCAGGTACGTAAGGTGGCAAATTAAAACGTCTCATAAACAATATTATACTTCATGATCACATAAGTACTGCATAACTGTACCTATATCTATAGATATATACATTCATACGCACTTATGTATAATAATGTATATGCATATATTAATATGTATGTACACAAAGACAATAAGACAGTGGACTGATAGAAATGGAAGCTCTGCTGTCTGAGTTTAAATTCTACTGAGAGTGACTTTGCCTTCTAATCTTCTCAGGTCAATAAAATAAATTCTAATCAAGTATCAGGGTCAATATAATCACCTGTCTTTCCTCCATATCTAAGTTTAAGTTAAAATCTTAATACAGAAGAAGGCACATACACACACATATAACTCATCAGCTTCATCCATTTTTTAAGTACATTTTTTAAACATTTGGATGACTTTGTCAGGTAATATTCTATAGTGTGTGTGTGTGTGTGTGTGTGTGTGTGTGTGTGTGTGTGTGTGTGTGTGTATCATCCTCATTGTCATCATTTGAAGTTAATTTCCATGGGTTGGACAGTTGGACAGGGACTAGCAATGCCAGGAGCTGTACCAGGCTCCATTATCTGTTTTGGAAGATGCATATGATCCATAAAAATCTTTAGAGACTTGGGAAATTCATTTTCTCAAATGCCTTGGTGGCCCATTAGAGGTAGTAGATAATTTCTGCTACCTAGGGGACCAAATTAGTAGTGGGGGAGGATGCACAGAGAGTGTGATTGTGAGAATAAGAATAATATGGAGGAAATTCAGAGAGCTTTTGCCTTTGTTGGCTATGAAAGCTTTCTCCCTCCTCTGAATGAAAAGAAGATTGTATGATACATGTAAACTGACAGCAATTCTACATGGTAGGAAGATGTAGGCCCTGACTGTAGAGGACATGCAAAGATTAAAGAGAAATGAGGCTAGTATGCTCCACTGGATGTGTAATGTAAGTGTACGTTGAGAGAGAAGTTAGACATAAGAGGAATTAGATGCAGCGTGCAAGATAGAAGACTGTGATGGTTTGGTCATGTGATGTGGATGGATGCCAACAGCTTCATAAAGAAGTGCCGATCTCTTGAAGTAGATGGAACCCATGGAAGAGGGAGACTTAGGAAGACATGGAAAAAAGTACTGAAGGATGATCTTGGGATACTGAACCTTTCAGACAAGATGACAAAGGACTGAGATACTTGGCACCTTGCTATACTCAAGAATACCCATATTCCACAACAGAAGTGTTAAGGCTGCTCTCCCTGGTGAAGAGGATTGGTTGGCAAGAATCCTGTGCCAGAGCCCATAAAATCCACACATGCCAGTGCCACATAAAAGCGCTAATGTGGTGCCATGTGAAAACACCCAGCACACTCTGTAAAGTGGTTGGCAGTAGGAAAGGCATCCAGTCGTAGAAACCATGCCAAATCAGACTGGAGCTTGGTGCAGCTCCCCAGCTCTGTTCAAACCATTCAACCCATACCAGCATGGACAACGGACATTAAATGATGAGGATTATGATGATGATGATTATGATGATGATGATGATATATATATATATATATTTATATACTCTTGCTTCTTTACACACACATTCTAACTCTTCTTCTGTCATTACTTTCTCCTAGATCACACTGCTTTCCCTCTTTGCTCTATCCTTTTGGTCACATATAAGCATTTTGTACATACATACATGATAATACTGAGTACCTTTTTCATTCGGTCCTCTTGTAACTTATAACTATCATTTATGCTTGAATCTAGAAAGTCTGGTAGATTACTTTGTAGTAGTCTCTATGTTTGTGTTGATAAAGTACTGGTCATATATTAGGGACAATTCCTCTCTTACTGTCACTCTTTCTTTCTGTTTGTTCTTTGTATGAGAAATTAGCTATGGGCAGATCAAGAGACATTAGGTGCAGAAGAAGTCCAAGACAAGACTACTATTAGTTTGAGAGCCCAAAGCAAAGTAATGTGTGTACACACACACACACACACATGCACACGCGCACACACACACACACACACACACACAAACAGGAATAGACTCATCCACCACAGCAGAATTAATACAATATTCTAAAACCATCTTGGTAATGCATGTCTATGAGGAGCTCTGTCCCTCCCCCGCCATCATCGTCTCTGCCTCATCAACCATTTCTCCACTACAATTCAACCCCTAACACCATCATTTCCCTATCACCTGAGAGCAGAATAGGCACATACTACATCACTCAACTTTTTCAGTTACCTCTCTTTCCCATCCTAAACCACTTCCATTTCTCATTATTTTCTCCACTTATCACCTTCTTTCTATGCCTTCTCTCATTTGTGTTGTTCTCTGTCATTGACACCTCACTATTCTGCTATAATCCTCAATGCCCTCACATATCTACCACAACCTCTCCCCCTTGAGGCTCCCCTGTATTTCTCTCTCCATCCAGAAGTGCTAAACTACTGGGACATAAACACACCAACACTGGTTGTCAAGCAGTGAGGTGTGGGAAACAAACACGTACACAAAGACATACACATATACACACAATAGACTTATTTCAATTTCTGTCCATCATACCCACTCGGATTTGGTAGACAAAAACTGAAAGGTACCGTACGGTGAGACTGAACCCAGATCTATGTGGCTAAGAACCAAATTTTTTACCATACAGCCATGCCTGTACCCATACATAACTGGCTGTTTTTACAGATATCATGAATATATACTTGTGTTAAAACCAAACAAGGTCACTGAAATTAGAGTTGAATGGACTTACCTAGATTTACCTCTGTTTAACCAAAGATGGTGTCAAATTTGACAGGTTAAACAAATGAATTTGAAGTCCACAATTAGTGGACTTAAGGTTTTGATACTTGGTCATGAAATTGTTGTATACCTCATACAGATGAACAGATATAGATATTTCCATTGCAGCAGTTTTTGAAAAGAATCAGCTGTCCATCCATAAGTTACTATTTTGCTGTCCTTCTTAGGTCCAATCCCAGCCAGTTAAATCATAGTGGATTAACTAAAAGCCTATGGCATCTTCCATACCTCTACTGGAAGCAACATACACTACCATCCTCAAGCTGCAAATGGTTTCCTTAGTTCTCCATAATCTAGATTCTGCCTTTCTTGTACCTGGACCATACTGCCTTCTTTAACCCTTTTGTTACCATATTTCCGTTGAGATGCTCTGTGTTTTTTTTTCAATTAATTTTAAATATAATAAAGAATTTAGTACAATAACTTAGTTATCATTAAGCTAGTGTTAGGAACATAAATGGTGACAAATTTTAAGAACAGGACATTTGTACTACAGAGCCAGAGGCAGTTTCAGCTGGGTTGGTATCAAAAGGGTTAAGATATTGTCAACTGAACAACCAGACTAATTTTGACAAGTCAAACCTTGGTCATCATTATCATTGTTATCATCAGCATCATCACTACTATCATAATTTTTTATCCACTTTTCATGCTAATGCAGTGTGGATTCTAGTCTTCATTAAAGCATCTTCAAAATTTCACTTATCCTATCATTGATGAATAATTTTTTGCTTTCATTTTTGTAATCCTAAATTCATAAACTACTAATCTACACTAATCAAGAATTCAGTTCATTTGATACCGTGTATAACTTTGCCTTGTTAGTTGATTTAACTTACAGTTCTACAGGATTTATTGAGATTTCACAGTTAAAATTTACATTATTCAGTTTTTTTAAGTACTTACAGTTATAATTATATAAGGAAATTGGTCACTGATTCCATAATTTAACAGATGTTGAAATGTAGCATCCTTTTCCACTACTAAAATAAATAGGGCATGAGTATATATGTATAAATATGCATTAAGGATAAATAAAATTTTCAGAATTGCAACTATATGAAATGACAAATTAGACTGAACAAAATCACAAAATAAAGATGGAATTTTATTTTTTATTTATCTATTCATTCTCTGGGAAATAGTGCTTTAAAGCCTGTTTTACTAATTCATTTCATAGGGCAAAATATCATAGACATGAAATGAAAATAAGGAAAGGTAACTGTTATTGGATAAATAAATATATGGAGACATATCATTGTGAGTTACGTTTTGCTTATGAAATTAGATCCAATGAGTGCCTTTTTGGCAACTTAGAATTAAGATTGAATGGATTGATTGCATGTGATAGTTCACCTGGAATCACTCAACTCTCCCAAGATGTTGAGAAAAAGTAGTTGGAGACTATTAAAATTTTAAAACGTAGGCAAGTATATGATTAGGTACAACTCATCTGCATACAGATGCAACAAGTAATACTTGTTGTTTTCCAGTAACTCAGGCTCTTAGTTTAGTAATATCCTTTCGAAACACTAGTCAGATCTCAGCTATTAATAATTAAATTAACTTTGCACCTATCAAATATTTAGGTTCTCAAACTTAATGATATTTTACTTTTATTAAGTTTCCCCTAAATTTTGCTAGAACAGAAAGAGAAAAGCACCAGTGGAATACCATATTAATAAGTTTTAATCCTCTACCTTTTAAGTTCAAATATTTGTCTTTCATCTCTCCAAGAGCAATAAGATAATCAAGTACTATTGTTCACTCAATTGTCAGTATACCTCTCCAATAAATTTGTATCCTAAAGGCAATCTCAGAAATTATTGAGGAGTTTTGCCAGTACCACCTGACTGGCCCTCGTGCTGGTGGCATGTAAAACGCACCCACTACTCTCACAGTGGTTGGCATTAGGAAGGGCATCCAGCTGTAGGAACTTTGCCAGATCAGATTGGAGCCTGGTGCAGTCTTCTGGCTTGCCAGCCCTTAGTCAAACCGTCCAACCCATGCCAGCATGGAAAGCAGACGTTAAACGATGACGATTATGATGATTATACTAAATACAATAAAAATGAAAGTATTTTTGTGCATCTTATACACTGATTTTCTATTCAATAATTGGTAACTATTCTTGTTGACTGTATTTTCCTGCACACAAGTTGAATATTTTCATCCAAAATTTAGAGCCAAAAAAGATAGATTGACTTATACACCAAGACAACTTTTGAAGACTAAAACTTCCATGTGACATACAGCAGGATTTGGAAAGATAGTTACAACGTTTGAACATTTGCATTTTACACTTAATGAACTTGCATGCCAGAAAGTACGGTATATTTTTCCTAATTTCATTTATTTTTTCAGTACTCTTTATGCATCAATTAATTAAGTTTCTGAACTTTTGCTATATAAAGGATACTGTTAATTTCCATAACATTTGATGGCAGCATGATGCCCTAAAAGAAAAATAGATCATGTGTACATAATGCATTATCAGTGATAATAGAATGCAATTTACACATCAACAGGTTTAATGTATCATTCAGTATAACACAAAAATATAAAATTTAAATTAGAAGAGCTGTGAATATTTTAAAATTATTTTCCATGGAAGCATGTGATATATGCTGAAAACTTACAAACATTTCTTACTGCCGTAATAAATTATTTAAAGCTGGATACTTACCCTCAAAGCAGAAATATATGCCTCATATGAGAAACAATAGTTGAGGCTAGATCTCAATATTTTGTCATAAAGTATATTTCATTTATAAACAAAATAGCAATAATTTTATAGCACAACTGTATATCTGTGTGTGTGTGTGTGTGTGTGTGTGTGTGTGTGTGTATGCGCGCGCATGTACATGTAAGTATCCTCAGTATAAGCAGTATTCTATGTTCACTTTCCCATTCTGGTGTCAGTCAGGCAGGTTTTCTGAGGCAGTGCTTTATAGTAAGATGCCCTTCTTGTTACCAACTGTTTTATTTACTTATTACTAAATACAAGGATGCTGTGTATCTATGGTAAAATATATTCATATGTTAGATATAGTAAGCACACATCTAAATCCTATAATCTAGGACAAAACTAATATATTAGTATCCAAGCAAACTAGGCTGTGCATAAAAGTATTATACTTTTGTATGAAGATGTAACTTCAATACACCTTGAATAATGATGTCCAGATTATCTTCCAATAATGATATAGTTTTATGCATCAGCATTAAGGCAGAGTAACTCTAAATAAAAGGTATAACTCAACATCCATTCCACTCCACTTATTAATAACATACAACTCTAAATATATTCTTGACAAATGCTTAACCTAATCCCCAAGACTCTCATCAACATCACATATACTAAAATCACTAAAACAGGACAGCAAAAACTGAGAATCATCATCATCATCATCATCGTCGTCGTTTAACGTCCGCTTTCCATGCTAGCATGGGTTGGACGATTTGACTGAGGACTGGTGAAACCAGATGGCTACACCAGGCTCCAATCTGATTTGGCAGAGTTTCTACAGCTGGATGCCCTTCCTAATGCCAACCACTCCAAGAGTGTAGTGGGTGCTTTTACGTGCCACCAGCACGAAGGTCAGAAATTAAAAATACTACAAAATATTTCCAAGCTATATAAATTCTACACACTTTAATAATGCATTACTAGTGTTTATACTAGTAATGCATTATTTTTACATACTAAAAATTGATGCCGAGTGAATTCATAGAGTTTTAACTATCACTGTATATGCCCTTGATTAGTCATAAGAAGCTGTTATGTTTATACAATCTCACTATGGGCAACAAAAGGGGGATCTGCTCAACTGTAAGTTCAAATGTATTTACTTTCTCTTTGGTAACTACTTATTATACTCTTAACTGATCACTGTGAAATTGTATTTAAAGATACTATTAACAGGCACTTTATTAAACCAGGAACACTAATTTCAACATTTGTTGCATCTTTGCCAGTTTGTTCAACTAAATAAGATAATGACATATTAGCAGTGTTTGTTTTTATTCTAAAGTCAACTATGTATAAATCCATAGATTTTAACTATCACAGTATGTGTAAACTAATTAAAATTGGATACATTAGATGGTTGTAAACAAGTATCATGTACATACAGCCAATCTCCCTTCTGTCAACAGTGAAACTATAACAGCATGACAACCCCTTTATGACTGTCCAATGTATCTAATTTTAATTAGTTTACACATGCAATGCAAGATCTATGGATTTAGCACATAGTAAACTTTAGTAAGAAAACATTGCTTAACACATCAGAAATTGAGCTAGTCAAACTGCCAAAAATGTGTCAAATATTCAAATTTGTGTATAGTGGTTTTAAATACAATTTCATTGGTCATTTAAGTATAGGATTAGAAGTTGCTGATGAGAATATAAACATGTTTGAAACAGTAGCCCAACTAACCTCTTTCTATTCACAATTAGATTGTTTAAACATGGCAGTCATTTTATGACTGTCCTTAATATCTAATTAATTTAACTAGTTTATACATGCAGTGATGGTTAAAATCTATGGATTGACTTCAATTTAAACTAAAGTTTCCAACAGAGTAAATCCATAGTAAACATGGTATAAACATACACACTGTATAACACCATAATCTGTCTCAATACCCTTCAGCTTAAGTGTTTAATGCTTTTGTATCACTAACTGTCGCTACTTCAATGTTTTATCTTCTAGAACCTGTACTACACACGGTTTTCCAATCATGCCTTTTCAAATTTGCATTGTTACAGAAGTTCTTTCTATATGACATCAGTGCTTACATATAATCTATTCTCCCCACAATTCATTGATACCTGAAAATCCACAATGAAAAATGTCATTTGCTCCAAGTAGAAATGTTTTCCATCAGTTGATGTATTTCCATTGCCTTCTGAAATCTTTCAACTATCAAATCTCTCACAAACTATATTCTAGAAATTTCAAAATATATGATGGCCATAGCTTTAAGGTCTTTGATAATAGATCTGCTCAATGAAGACCAGCTTGGATATAAATAGAGGTATATGATCTCTTCCCAGAAATCCTTGGAACTAGGAATGTTTCAGAATTTTTCGGATTTGGAAAATAGTATGTTTGCTTGTTAGGTCAAGAAGAGCAAACTGTCAAAGTATTGGTTGCTCACATACAGATTTATGGTTGAGCTTGTGGCAGTGGAGACCTCCAGTGTACTCAGTCCCTAGACCATATTTCTGCTCACTGCTATCAGGGCAGAGATGGTTGTCTGCAAGTGCAAGTCCCATGAATCAGAGTGGCTGTTCAACCGCATCTCTTTTGTTATCCTCCAGAGCAATGCCATTTCAGTTTTGTCTGCCAGGACCATGAGGTGGTCTGAATTACAGGAAACTGAGAGATTGTAAGGATTTCATAGCTTGTTGCTTGAAGTTGGTAAGAGTCTTCCACTATAGCCCTCGTTTTAGATCCCAAGAAGAGCCTAGTTCAATCCCACCAAACTTTGAAACAAAATTCTGATTTGTATGTATCTATTATAGGTTGAACTAAAGTTTTATGACTATAAGGATACCTGTCATGCATGGGAAATGAAAAGAGGTTCACCTATCTTCCTCTCTCATCTGCACCCATCCATCTAGTAGTAGTCACTCCGGCGATCCTGCCCTACCCTATTACCCAGAATAAGCAGCTGCTATCTCACAAACCTCAGAGTGAATTCCCTCACATCCATTTGCGATGCTTCAGCCAGCCAAAGAGAGTCCTCTCTCCCTTGCACTTCCCTTCTCATGCTTCCTCTTCTAGTCAGTCCCTTGACCGTTGAAGTCAGGGTTCTCGTCTTCCAGCTCATCCCCACATGCCCCCCAATCTCACTTCACTCCATGTCAAAATCTACCACCCACCTGGGTGAGCACCTTGCACATTGTGATCTTCTTAAACTGGGAACCTCATTCTCTTCCTCTTCTCCGCAATCATCATCCGACAAAGTGACTATCCTATGAACATCCAAGACATGACGTGGCATTCCATCCACAGAGATGTTGTTTTTGGAATTGACAGCCATCACTATTGCTCTGTTCCACTGAGTTGTGCAGCGTGCCTTTGGTAGCTTGACTCAGACTTCATCTCCCACCTCCACGAAGTAGGGCCGTCTCTCTTCTACAGGGCATCTCAATAGTTTACTTGGGTGCCACCATTACCACCTTCCACCCGGTGTTTTGTGCCAACACATGGGCTTGAACGATGAGCTCGCTCATCGCCATTTTGTTGCCACCAAGCAACTGTTGTAGTCGCACTGACATGTCATCAGGAAATCTGTTCACAAAAGTCAGTCGCGTTACTTTCTTAAGTCCCTCACCGGTAAGACCAGACAATACAACCAGCCTCCATACCTCCACAACATATTCGTCGACCTGTTCCCCTCTCCATCTGAACATTCTCAGCTTAGCAAAGGCAGCATAATCTCCATCTGTGTAAGCCTTCTCAAGTGCTGCTTGATCTTCACCACACTCAACTGTTCTTCTTCATCCATTTTGAGGTACAGTGCCAGTGCACTCCCCTCCAAATACAGAGCCATGAGGCTCGCTACATCTTCGCTGCCTTGTAGCCTGGCCACAACTTTGACCTTTCAAACCCAGGCTACTACGTGACTTTCGTCAAAGAAAGGTCTGATGACATCCTTATCTTCGCTGCCATCATATCAAGGGGACAATGACGTCTGTATACAATTACCAAAATAACTTGTCACACATGGGAAATGAAAAGAGGTTCATCTACCTTCCCCTCTCATCTGTGCCCATCTAGTAGTAGTCACTCTGGAGGTCCTGCCCTACTCTGTTACCCAGTATAAGCAGCTGCTGTCTCACCAAGCCAAGAGCAAATTCCCTCATGTCCGTTTGCAATGCCTTGGCTGGCCAAAAAGAGGATGACCCTGTCCTGCCACCCCCACCCCCCGCACTTCCCTTCTCACGCGTCCTCTTCCAGTCAGTCCCTTGACCATTGACGTCATGGCCCTCTTCTTCCAGGTCATCACCACAATACCATTAGAGTACATTGATAGTCTTAGCCAAGTGGAGCATGTGGGTGATTTTACCAACTTACCATAATTATAAAGAAAATATCATTCATTAGCTTAGGGTAATGTAAAAATACATACTAAACAAGACACCTAAATGCAAAACTCCAAGTAAAGGTATGTAAATATAGCCTAGCAACCGTATTTCTCATTATTGTTCATTTGCATTATGAATATTCACTCTGAGTGGGATAAATAAAGACTTTAAATATTATAGTTTGTTTGGATTGCAATAAACTGGTAAATGAAGTGGAATAAGGACAGAACATAAAATTGTTTGCATACTTTTTACTTTTAAGTCATGTTTGGTACCAAACACAGGCTTTGGTTTGCAGATGATCTCAAAGAAAAAGTATTGGTTTTTGGATCTTTTCAATTTTCAGAATTTCAGATGATCTCTAAACATCCTTAATTATTGACATACTTCTGAACCCAAGCATTATTCTATCCTACATCTCCCCATGCACATACAATCATCTGATTACTGCCTAATTATATCTTCCTGCTCCATATCAATCTATCACGGAACAACCAATGTTCATTAAACTTTTTAGTAATTCAATTCAGCTTATTGTTAAGTGCTCAACCTTTTCCCCTCTCCTATACCTCTGGAAGCAAATAGGTTTCATCCCTGGTACATGTAACTAGATGACTGAAGCCATATCCACACAATTTCATTCATAGTGGGATAGGCAAAGTAGTTCACTCACAGTGGTGTAAGTGAAAAACCCTGCCAGCAACACCCAAAAGAAATCTACTTTCCAATTATGAAGTCACCACTGCAATGTGTACAAGATGTCTATCAACTTACTAAAAACGGATTTTGTGCACTGAAATACTTGCAAACTCATCTCCTCTATTATGATAGTGTTTTCTCTTCCCTGGTCAAGATGGTCTCTCTTTTGTAGAATCTACCAGCCCATCACAAGGTGTCTCTGTAAGCAGTATTTTAACTGATAAGTACACCCCATTTGCAACACATCTAATTCCCAATTCTAATCTAGCAACACACACAAAACCCTTCATAAATTTTTCTTAGTCTCACATATCTCACCACCATATTCACACTACCGTCAAGTGTTTCTACCATATTGTCAGCCAAAAGAAGGAATCTAGTCCTGATAGTGTCATTGTCATCATCTTCTCACAGTGTTTTTCCAAGCTAACACTTCACCAAATTCTCAGGCTTTTTGTCTTCTCCATGGAGACCTATGTGGTTTATGGAAATGTGTCACAGTATGTCAAGCCTAAATCTCACTAGCTCTGTCGACTGCTATCTTGACTCTCAACACCTCAAATACAATGGAAATAACCACCTCCTTATTAAACTGAATCTTTTAGCTTCCGTAGAACCAAACCTACTGGAGATTTGCTCATTGTGCCATGGTATAATGTTCTCTTAACAATAAAAGCACCAGGAAAAGTAATGATACTACCCACTGCCAAGAGAAGCCCCTGGATGATGTTTCCATTCTATAGACTCTACTACTGTCTCATTGTTTGGTTAAGAAGTTTCTTATCAGAACACTTCTTTGTACTAAGTGTCAACTGGCTCTCTCCAACTCACAATCGATCACTTCCTTTGTGTTTCAAAATTCAACTATTTCTTCCAAATTGCCATCTGTCTACATCAGTTATAACACTCCCTGTTACATTCTGCACAGATGGCATCATTTTTCACTCATTCTTGTTCTGTACACAAGTGTCATGTTGCCTAAATACCACAGATTACTAACAAATCAATAAAACATCCTCCAATGAAGATGGTAATTTAGTCTTCATCAAAAATATAACACAGAATTACTGCATATATAAAAGAAGCATGCAGTAAACACATAATTAAAGTATTCAGTCTTTACTCTATATATGATAATCCTCAAGGATCTTTGATGGCACCTACACAGCTATAACACTATTAAAGCTGCCTTCTTGGACAAATAATTCTTCAGATCTAAACAGTTGTTAAGTCACTACACATTAAAGTTTCAGTGTTACTCACATAACAGGATAGTACAGCTGCTACACACATTCTACACAGCATCTACTAAAATCACCATCTGTCTAACTGGAAGAAAACCATCAATCACCAACATGCTGC
Source organism: Octopus bimaculoides (assembly GCF_046866305.1). Taxonomy (NCBI): domain Eukaryota; kingdom Metazoa; phylum Mollusca; class Cephalopoda; order Octopoda; family Octopodidae; genus Octopus; species Octopus bimaculoides. Next base: position 82,759,305 of record NC_142934.1, on the reverse strand, counting down.
TCACTGGTTCTTCAACAGATGTAGTTATGGTTCCTGCTGATTTAAACTATCTGTAAACACACTTATCTATCCAAATCTTATCAATGACTCTCAGTCCCTAAGATATGAATTAAATAGTTTCAGCAAATCCTTCCATCTAAGAATTGAAAGCCTATGTATATCTCTTCCTCTTCACGTTTTGCATAAGTTGTCAACCTACAGAGGTCTCTGTTAAAATCACCCACATCAACATGATTAGTTTTGAAAAATATGTACTGTTTATTGGCTCTGACCCTCCTCCTTCACTTGAACAAAAAAAATTGTTTGCAATTTAACTACTAAGATGCAACAATTAATACTCAATCTCAGCCACAATAATCAATATTTTTAAGTCTTTAGAGGGTCTAGAAACTCTTTAAGTATTGGATATATCTCCAAACTAACAAATAAATTCCTGTGTGTACATAGATTAATAGAAGTTTGTGTATGTGGTGTTCATGTGTGTAAAATCAAAGTGCAATAATATCAATATCATATCTATAAATGTTATTATTAAATAAAACTTAGCAGATAAATAATACAAAATAAAATAAAAGTACTGTTTGAAAGAAGTAAATATATTTCTGTGAACATAATGTATTAAGGAAGATAAGGAAAGCTCAAAAACTTCCTTTTATTATTGCTAGGGCAATGAAGGCATTGGGTTGGGTGGAAGTTACACTATTACTTAACTCAATAATCAAATTATGCAGGAAGATCTTATCTTCTACAACTGACAATAGGAGTATGATTACTAATCACAAAAAAAAAAAAGAAATAGTAGTGTCATAGAAAGGGATATTTTTAACAGAGAAAAACTAATCTATCAAATACACTAAGTAGAAAGAATAATAAAAAAAGCTATAACAGAGATGAAGTGGATGTAAAGTAGTTTGGTTTTTGTATCATTGATGCTGTTTTTCAGGTGAAAGAAACTGCGGAAAAAAGAATTTTTGGTCGATTCCCATGGTCTTTGGTATGATATGTATGAATGGATACCGAACAGGAGGCATGTATGGCACATATTAAGTAGAGTTGAGATTTAGTATATGTGCTGAATGAAATTTAAAGTATGTCACTGCCGAAGTTTTGACTTTGAGCTCTTTCATTCACTCTCAAGATTGAGCCCTTTAAAAATTAACTCAAAAATAGATTGCAAGTTAGCTTCATTAATTAGATGGCTGGGTTTTGCTAAAGAATCTAATGTGGGAACTTCAGAAGAAGAAAGGAATACAAAGGAATTCAAGTTTATAGAGAAATAATATAAGTGATATGTAATGAAGTAAACTGAATGAACACACTCACATTGATCATTGTGTATAACATAATTCTCTAGTTCTGTTAATGAATATTAAGCTGGTTGAAAAATATATATATGGAATAATAGGAGAAAATAGTAGAGAGACAGAAAAGAGGTACCTAAAGCACAAAGAAGTTTGGATGAGGTAATTAGATCAGGAGAAAGAAATTTAGAACTTTCTACATGAGTCAACGTGAAACAGAAGCATGAAAATATGACACTGAGAAGTTTTTTCCAGCATATGATAGCTTAGTAAAAAGAATGGCAAACTATCATGAATAATAAATTCAATGAAAACAAAAGAATTAAAATATCTAACTTACAGATTTTGTATTCTTGCAACATATAAAATTTCCATTTGCATCATGGAATTGTAAATCTCCAGCAATGCAACCTTTAGATGTTGAGAGCTAAAATTAAGAAATAAGTATGCATATACATATATAACTTGATATAAAAACAAACATTAATATAAGACACGTGCATACATGTGCATGTGTATGTATATGTGTGTGTGTATGTATATACATATATACAAAAATATGTGTGAATATATATTTATAAATGATGACTTGCATATTCATTCTTAATACATTCCAGCAGATTCAAACATGAATATGCTAAGTGCTTTAGTATTTTGTCATTGGAGAGCAACCTGTCATTTTAGACAAATATGTGATCATAACACTCAGTTCATTAGCATAAGGGGACTTTGGGACTCTCAATGTTTCAACATCATTGTGTTTCATCAGCCAAAGCCTCCATGGACTAATTAATCTAGCAAGAGTTTTGGGCTTTTGTTTATAACTTCAGCAAACAAATTATTTGCTGATGCACACTTATAACTTCCAACTGATAATAAATCAGCATATGCACAGTGAACAGCAAGAATCAAAAACAATGACTTGTATATTAATTATTAATGCATTCCAGCAGATTTGTTGGTAAGTAGGAAGTCATCGATATATAAATTTATGTATTTGCCCCTAATATATTATATATATATATATATTTAAATGATAAAATTTATCTTTATTTTCTATAATAACTACCAAGTCGAAAATGAGTAAAAAAATGTAAAAAGACAATGGAAACTGAATTACAGGTTTTACATTTTACATTAAGTTTACAATTTGGTTATTTTTATATTTTTATAAGTAATTTTACAGAGTGGTAGAGGCTGCTTATTACCCACTATCCATTCAACTGTGAAGAGGTATTAGGTTGTCAAGAAAGTTCTTGCAGAATTTTTAATTTTGGTTTTAAATGATGTATTTTCAGATTAATTTTTGTTAACTTACTTTGACTTTATATATCATTTTAAAGCCCATTTTACGCTCTATCTAATCATGTTGCTCTTTTTCTTTGTGAATAATTAGGCCATTTTTTCCAGAACATTGAATACAACATAGACAAAAAGCAACTTCGCACAATTTTCTTATTCCAGTTCAAGCTAGGCTGAAAAGCTGCTGAAACAGCTTGCGATATCAACGATGTGTTTGGTCCAGGAACTACTAATGAACATACAGCACAATGGTGGTTCAAGAAATTTCGTAGTGGTGATGAGAGTCTTGAAGATGATAAGCGTAGTGGTTGGCCATCGGATGCTGACAACAATCAACTAAGAGCCTTAGTGGAAGCCAATCCACGCACAACTGTTCGAGAGCTTGCTTCTGAATTAGACGTAACATATACGACAATTTCCAACCACTTGAAAGATATTGGAAAAAAAAACACTTGAGAAATGGGTACCACATGAATTGAACGACAACCAAAAAAATACTGTTTTGAACTGTCGTCTTCCCTTTTTCTACGCAACAAAAACAACCCATTTTTCAACCAGATTGTGACTTGCGATGAAAAGTGGATTCTTTACAACAACCAGCAATGCTCAACTCAGCGGTTGGATGCCAACAAAGCTCCACGGCACTTCTCAAATCCAAAGTTGCACCAAAAGATGGTCATGGTGACTGTTTGGTGGTCTGCTGCCGGTCTCATCCATCACAGCTTTTTGGATCCAGGCAAAATTAATTACGGCGGAGAAGTACTGTCAGCAAATGGATAAGAAGTACTGTCAGCAAATGCATAAGAAACTCTGACAACAACAGCCAGCATTGGTCAATAGAAAAGGACTAATTCTTCTCCACGACAACACTCAGCTGCACATCACACAACTGACCCCGCAGAAGTTGAACGAATTGGACCACAAAACTCTGCCTCATCCACTATACTCACCAGACCTCTCGCCTACCGACTACTACTTTTTCAAGCATCTCGACAACTTCCTGCGTGACAAATGCTTCAAAAACCAAGACGATGCCAAACATGCCTTCAATGATTTCATTGCCACCAGAACGCAGGATTTTTATACTACTGGCATAAATAGCCTTGTTTCGCATTGGCAAAAGTGTGTTGATTCTGATGGTGTTTATTTCAATTAATAAAGTTTTGTTTGAGCCGAGATATGTGCATCTGAATTTAAAGGTAAAAACTGCAAGAACTTTCTTGACAACCTAATGATACCTGATATAAAACAAGCTAAAATAAGTTAAAAGGAATCAAAGCAATTAAAATGAGTCAAACGTTTATCTAAAAACATTTAACATTGTTTTCAACGACTTTGTTATTTGTCTAATAATCTAAAATAAAAAATATATTATAAAATAAAATATAACCAGTGAGATAACTTTGGCTGATAGATTATTGAAAAGCATAATCAAAGATCATTTACAAATATATCCTTTGCTTCTTCAAATCACTTATACACTTACTTTAATACTTAAACAGGATTTTCATTCACTTACTTTATCGTGCTCACCTCTATACTTCAAAATAATACAAAAGCCAAGTTATCAATTCAAAAACCTACAAAAGTATATTCTTATTATTCTTACATTTTCTAATACTAACTTCCATACTAATTGGTTCCCTGGCATTCTCATTTCTTCTAGTACAGTGTTTCCCAATATATTTTCTTCCAAGCCCCCACTATAGCTTTCCAGAAAAATACATGCCCCACAGGTGGTTGGAAAAAATTATTTTATTTTTGATATTCTATCACAGTTATTTGATAGAAAAGAATCTATCAATAACTCTTAAATACTGAATACCAAAAGAAAGTGCATTATTAACTAAAAAAAAAGGTGAATCTCTTTAATGAGAACTTTGTGCCTGGTGACTACGGCAGATTTCCTTGATTTGAGGAGACAATTTTGTTACTTTCAGCTGTAGCATTAGAACAGCACTATACTGTAGTAAACAGTCTTCACACAGTATGCTTGGCTGGAGGGATTGGTTTGGCTAGGCTGAGTATAGGTGTAGTATTTTCACAATTCCATGTCCCACTTAAGAAAAGAAAATTTGGGGTTCCATGCCCCACTACAAATTTCCCAAGCCCCACCAGTGGGGCATATGCCCCACGTTGGGAATCACTGTTCTAATGTATTGACAGTCAGTCCTACTTTCCACAGTTTGTTGTTGCTTTAGAAAATGTCATAGTTACATTGACATGAATTGCATTTCTTTGTCACTGTAGACATTTTGGAAACTCTGACAAAAAAAAATTAGCTCCTTGAGATGTTGAACAGCCTGAGAAATCAGTATAAGATTTAAGATTTGTGTTTGAAGTTAAATTAGCAAGGAATCAAAATTTGATGTTCAATGGGTTTCAGTGCCATTAAATGTAAATATCATTAAAGAATACTACAATATGAAAATTTGTCTGAATATAATATACCAAAGCAGAGACTGCATATAGCAACCAGTGACAGCAGTGTACAAAACTTAACAGTATTTTGAATGTCAACTTTGCATATTTACACATTTCAGGAGCTAAGCTGTGTTGACCCCCAACACAACTTTGAATGATTTAATGACTAATTAATTTTATTTAGCAAAATCAGTTTTAAGAAAGTTATCAGTGCATCCAATTTCAACAAAAGTTTGTATTGTTTGTTAATTACTTTGCATGAGGCAAAGTAATTTTCAATAAAGTTGAAAAGCTTGAATAAGTTAATGCAGTGGTGATTGGTTTATTATTTGGCTTATAATGGCATTCTGTGGGGTTACTATGTGACTGCACACTTACGACCTATAGCATTTTAGCTGGTCATTTTCTGACACATATGAATATTTCACAAGGCATAAAGTTTATGAAGATGCATAGTCTATCAAGAACTGAAATACTGGCAAGAAAATTTTCAAACATATATAACAGGCACTTGTTTAAGTTCCAAAATGCATGCTATTGATTGAAAAGGAAATATGTTTGAGATTTTCAGGACATAGAACTCTGTCCATGTTTAAGTCATTGAATAAACTACCATAAGAAGTAACAAAAAGATGTCCATATGCCAAAGATAATATTTCATAAATAATGCCACTGCTCAACTTCTGGCTCACTTAAGGGAAAGCATTCAACCATCAATTATTGAAAGAACATTGAATAATAACATAACTTTGTAAAATTTTGAATGAATTATGACCCTCTTAAATAACTTCAAATAAATGAAAAAGAGTTTGAGAAAACATTTATTAAACAAGATGGAAACAAAAGTAAAACAAAAATCATTTACATGAAGAATATATATTCTCCTCACATTGCAAGGTACATTTTAGAAGTTATATAAAACAAAGGCAATATCAAAATATATTACGACAAATCGTTAACTTTTTTTAAAATCAAGATAACAGAACATTATATGCTTCATTTTCTTAGCAACTAAATTTGAATTACTGATAAATACATGAGGCCTGAACAAATGATTGATTGTTTATTGATTGATTGATTGTCTGACTGACAGACAGACTGATCAATCAATCGACAGATATTGATGAGGTGAAATGAAAGTAGATGGGACAAACAGATGCATGGATGGACAGAGAGATAGAGAGCTATAAGCAAGACAGAAAGGAGATAAGAGAAGTAACTCAGAGTGGCCAGTGGCATGTACTTGAAAAACAATGAAGAATAAGCTCACATTTAGCATTGTAAAAGAGGAATTCTTGATTTGTTGAAATTATCTCTACAGAATAATTGAAATGCGAGATATATAAAACTACAAACATCTCTACATAAATAAATAAATAAATAAATAAATATATATACATGCATATACACACAGACATACACACATATATATACACATGCAAATATACACATACATACATATATTTATATACACACAGACATATACATGCATATAACCACAGTGCCAGTGCTAGTACATTTGGGATATTAGGCTAGACACTTGAAGAAAGCCACAACCCAGCCATCAAGACTATCAAGCTACTAACAGTAACTGGTAGCTTACATCTATAGTGACACAAACAGAACCTATGTTAAATGGAGGAGTAGAGGTAGAGGTATATGATCAGTCCAGATGGCCTCTGAGTGTCACTTAGACAACACCTACTGAAAATCGAAAAGAAATAAGTACAGCACATATATACTCAACAGTGAAAGTAATAACATCGTGGAGAATGCCTGCAACATTGACAGAAATAGTGACCTCTCCTGGACCTGTAATAAAAACATCAGATCTCATCAAGAAGGCTATGCTTTTGCAATCCAATATTAAGAGACAGAGACTAAATTTCTGTGTAAGAAAAGAGATGCATATGCTTCTAAATCCACATACTGTCATAGAAAGTGGAAGATATCACTCACTTTATCAATAGCTGACCGAAAATGTCTACAAGATATAAACTCCTCGTGAGACATCACACTGCCACCAAGACATTATGCAATGCTGTGCAAAGAGGATTGTCCTGATGGCCATACCAAAAAGTACACCAGAACCAGAGAATATTAATACCTTTAGAAATAATGAGTACAGGCAGAACATTCCAATACAAGCAGCAATCCAGTCTAAGCACAATATGCTAGGTATGGAAGGTGGCAAGCTGGCATGAGTGTTAGCATGCTGGGTGAAATACTTAGTGGCATTTTGTCTGTCTTTATGTTCTGAGTTCAAATTCTGCCAAGGTCGACTTTGCCTTTTATCTTTTCAGGGCTGATAAATTAAGTACCAGTTGCATACTGGAGTCGATCTAATCGACTGGCCCCCTCCCCCAAAATTTCGTGCCTTGTGCCCAGAGTAGAAAAGAATATACTAGGTATGGGGAGCAAAAGTCATGCATCATTGTAGAGATCAGTTGCCCTTTGGATGTGAATGTCTATTCAAAAAGTGGTGGAAAGGAGAACATCTATGAAGAACTGATGAGAAACTTACATTTGTTCCATTTTAGCAACAATAACACTTGCTTTGACAATAGACCTTGGCATTTGATATGAATTGCTGGTTTCAGTTTTTTGCCCAGTATCTCATTGTAGCCTACACTAGTGACTGTAGACCCCTTCACCAGCTAATGTTTCTGTATAAGCCCTTTTACATCCCCAAAAATGGTTAGCATCATTATTTCTGTGGAAGGCTGAGTCTTAATTTCATTTTTGTTTGCAATTCTGGGTGTTTCCATTCCATACTCTGCCTTGTGGGTTCAGGCTCAATGTGATGGACACCGATCTCATTCCCTGTGACTTTTCTCTCCAATAAAACTTTGCCTTCGTTGCTATAGCAGTCAAGTAAGCCATAACAGATCTTCACACATTTGTAAGCTCTCTTGGCACTCATCTCACACACACTTTGTGGAAGCAAAGCATGTCATGGGTGATTTTATATGCAGAACTATGACTAATTTGCAGAGAAGATGCCATCTCTCATCGATGATCACTCACTGGTTTGCCAGAACCATCTCTTGAGCTTGTTGAATCTTCACATCAATGGTGGAAGTTGATGGTCAACCTGCTCCCTCTTCATGCTTCATACCTGTCCGGCCATTTTTAAACTTCTCAGTCCACTCATACACACTTCTACATTGCCTCCATATTGTAATGAAAGCTTGCAATAAATTTCATACCCTACAAATCTTCAGAGAAATCAGATCACTGATCTCTGTTCTTCCCTGGTGCATGCTGCCAATGGAACGGCCCTATTTACTCAGTAACACAAGAAAAAAAAATAGAGCAATGAAACTCAAACTTGGATATGTAACACAAAAGTACCATCTTTTAGCACACAGGTGTTGAAGGAAGTGCAGCCAACCTAAAGAAACTGACAAAACTGTAGATAATTTTTGACTTCCCTGTGTATATACAAACTCATATGGTCTGTGTGTATGTATATATATATATATATATATATATATAGCAGACAAGTCTGAGTAAATGTATATATATATGGTTATCCCTTGGTTTGCAATGGAGTTAGTTTCCATGGCTTCACTTTAGCATGGTTTTGGTCTTGGTTGAAAGTTTTCTTTCAATTTATGTATACAGAAAGACCACTCAGTTGTTCTGTTATGGTTTTTCCTTTTCTTTTTATTTCCTATTCAATTCACTAACTTGAAAACAAGATAGACTGCCTTTTAAACTAACAATTATGTTAGAATTATTTTGATATATTTTTTTTTAATATTTTGAGATTGAATAATAGAATTTCAAATGTGATGCTATGAAATCAACCTCAAAATGGAAAAAATTCAACAGAAACTGCAAAACAGTTTAATGTGAATGAAGCAATTGTTGGAACATTTAAAAGAAACAAAGAAAAAATTTGAAATGAGTATAAATGCTGGACTTTCAATAGCTTTAAAATGCACATCATACAAACGTAATAACATTTTGGAAAGAAAAGAAAAGGCTTTTTTTCTTTTCTTTTTTGGTAGAATAATACAATATACTCATGCTTATATATGTGTATGTGTGTATGTATTGTTGTGTGTGATAATTATGTTTCTTATTCCCATTTCAATGAAAAATTGTTTATATTTAGTTTGTGTTCCCTTTATTGAAATGATTTTGATTTGCATGGTGACTCATGGAATCAATCTACAATCTAAACTGAGGAAAAGCTATATATGTGTATGTACATATGTATTATTATTGTTTTACATCCACCTTTTTACCACATTTGCATGGGTTGAACAAAACATATTATGGCAATACTCTACAGCCAAATGCCTTCCTATTGCCAACCTTTGTTTTTCAAGTAAATTATTTTTCATTTCCCTGATCTTTAAACAGTGAAACTGACAAGCTCCAGAATATATTGTATGCAAGAAACATAAATAAACATTACTGTTACATGAAACCATATCAATATTATATAATTTGAGCATTCATTTTACAGCTGAGTGCACTTTCTGTCATTAAACTTTGTTTCATTTTCAAGTAAGGGATTTGTATTCCATCTGTCTTTGAAAGTGCTTCAGTACAAGGTAATTTGTCAACAAGAAAATGTTGGTACAATGTCACCACTTTTACTCAAGTAGTTCCAAGGGAAGACACCACAGAATACAGACATGAACAAACACATGAGCATTTTATATACACATATATATATCCATATATCTGTGTGCGTGTGTATGTACATATATATATATATATATATATATATATATATATATATATATATATATATATATATATCATCATCATCATCATCATCGTTTAACGTCCGTTTTCCATGCTAGCATGGGTTGGACGATTTGACTGAGGACTGGTGAAACCGGATGGCAACACCAGGCTCCAATCTAATTTGGCAGAGTTTCTACAGCTGGATGCCCTTCCTAACGCCAACCACTCAGAGAGTGTAGTGGGTGCTTTTATGTGTCACCCGCACGAAAACGGCCACGCTCGAAATGGTGTCTTTTATGTGCTACCCGCACAAGCCAGTCCAGGGGCACTGGCAACGATCTCACTCGAAAATCCTACGGGAGCCAGTCAGGCGGTACTGGCAACGGCCACGCTCAAAATGGTGCATCTTATGTGCCACCCGCACAAGAGCCAGTCCAGGGGTACTGGCAACGATCTTACTTGGCTTGCCGGGTCTTCTCACGCACAGCACATTTCCAAAGGTCTCAGTCAGTAGTCATCGCCTCGGTGAGGCCCAATGTACAAAGGTCTTGCCTCACCACCTCGGCCCAGGTCTTCCTGGGCCTACCTCTTCCACGGGTTCCCTCAACTGTTAGGGTGTGGCACTTTTTCACGCAGCTATCCTCATCCATTCTCACCACATGTCCATACCAGCGCAATCGTCTCTCTTGCACACCACAACTGATGCTTCTAATGTTCAGCTTTTCTCTCAAGATACTTACACTCTGATGGGTATTCACATGAAATCGAAATCGAAATCAAACTAAATTTGTAGACTGGCACCCATGCCGACGTCTTCATTGAACACTAAACTCGGCTTGCGAAGACCTGTTGGGGCAAGTGAAAGTGAAATCGTGATGGCAGCAGTACCAGTAAATCACTAAGAGCACCATCCGAGCGTGATCGTTGCCAAAGCACCAGCTGTCTGGCTTTTGTGCCGGTGGCACGTAAATAGCACCATTTGAGCATGACCATTACCAACGTCGCCTTCCTGGCACTTATGCCAGTGGCACGTGAAAAGACATTCAAGCGAGTTCGTTGCCAGTACCACTGGACTGGCTCCTGTGCAGGTGGCACGTAAAATACACCATTTTGAATGTTGCTGTTGCCAGTACCTCCTGACTGGCCTTTGTGCCGGTGGCACGTAAAACCACCCACTACACACTCAGAATGGTTGGCGTTAGGAAGGCCATCCAGCTGTAGAAACTCTGCCAAATCAGATTGGAGCCTAGTGTAGCCATCTGGTTCACCAGTCCTCAGTCAAATCATCCAACCCATGCTAGCATGGAAAGCGGACGTTAAACGATGATGATGATGATGATATATATACACAATAATAATAATAATAATAATAATGATAATAATAATAATAATAATAATGATGATGGGTATATTGGGCTTCGTATATTTTACCCCAGTGTCACTTTGATGAGTTGCACTGCTCTCTCACTCAATAATAATAATAATAATGATAACAATAATAATTCTAGGATGGAATTTATAAATATTTAATACATCACTACATGCATTTTCACAAATCACATGACTTTAATATCAAAGTCCGAATCCTTGGGATGATTACAGTATAGTCCATAGTTATCTGTGGACGTCTGGTTGATCATCATTATTGATTCATTTCATCAGGTGATACTGCATTATTGGATGAATCACAGAGGGATGTTTATCCCTTCTTGCCAGTATAATGGCCAATCTAGCTATGTGGGTATTTCTGTGTGTACTTGGTAGGTGGTGGTAGGTGATGGGAGTGGGAGTAGGGGAAGGAATGGTAGTAATATAGGGATGGAGGTGTGTGTGGTGGTGTAGGATTTATTTGCTATTCATTCTATAGATTTTAAGGATGTTGCATACCCATAAGGTTCCCTTATATATATATATATATATGTGTGTGTGTGTGTGTGTGTGTGTGTGTGGTTCAAATTCATAGAAAAGTAAAGACGAAGACAAGTGTAGGAACAACAAGCATGTGTATTAGTTTGACGCTCAGGAAAAATGGAAAAGTCTTTTACGTTTCAAGCCTACGCTCTTCAACAGAAAGGAATAAGAAGAAATAGACAGAGAGAGAGTGAAAAAAAGAAAAGAAAAACGTGTTGAAGTTAGTGGTCCAACATGGTAAATGATTTGAAAAAAAGGTTGAATGAAAGGGAGATAATAATAAAGAGAGGTTGAATTATTATTATTATTATTATTATTATTATTATTATTATTATTATCATTATTATTATTATTATTAGTATTATTATTATTATTATTATTATTATTTCCTTAATTATCTGAAGGTCATGTCAGTGGGTGTTCCCAGTATGTTCGACTTCCTTTGTTTTAGCTATTACCAGAGGTGGTGGAAATGGTATGTTTTGGTTTTCAACAGTAAAAATGCTTGCATAGCATTTCAGCAATAAGTTAAGTGTGCTTTCTTTGGGATCGTCAGTAATCTAGTTTGTCTGGGGATAGTGAAGAGGACCAACTGGAGAGTGAGGTCTCTGCTTTGAACATACATATTTCCAGAACACCTTGGTTGCTATGCTCTCCTCAATTTCAAGCACTGCCCTTTTTGTCTCCTGCTTGAGATGGTTGGATGATTTATTGCATTTTTTCCTATTTATATTTGATTTATGCCATTTGTATTCCTGTTCAGCATTACAACGTTCTTTCCTAGAAAGTCTGACTGCTGCAGTCTTCCAAATTGCCCTTTTGGAATGTTTTTTTTTTGTGCTTATGTGGTACTAATGCTGCACATGCAGTCCATATTAAGTTCAAGATGTTCTGTTGTACAGTGTTCACATCTCCAGAGTCGTAAAATTCCAGCCAGTTTGGGTGTTGTAGCTCAGTGCAGTAAGAGTTCCAGTCTGCTTTATTCCAGTCAATGCAAGCAGTTTTGAGATGTCTGTGGTTTTTGTTACTGCCCAGTACTAATTCATAAGAAATGCATAAAATTATCTTAATACATGTGAGAGACACATTTACCTTTCTCAGACAGGATGCTGGGAATAATCTGAGAATTCCTAACATTTATTCTTGAAAATTATGTGGAATAAAGCATGTACAATTATATGCATTAATCTAATCATTTGTAATATATTTGAATTTTAAAATTATGAGGATGAAGTTTGATACCTTAACCACTTTATAATACTAGAAGATTACAACAATACAATCTTAAACCCATCATCTTTTTTTACCTTATCAAAACACAAAACATTTTATACATACAAAAAACAGCTGCAACATCAATTATTTTATTACACCCAGATGCTGTGTTATGTAACAAACCACCTCTAATAAATCCTGTACAATCAAAACAGCTGTGCACTTGTTAACTCTAAGTGGCCACCACATTGGTAATAAGAGAGCTTTTATTCATTTTCAGAATAGGCAATAAATGCAACATGCTGTGCCAACAATAGTAGCATCTCAGTATAAAGTTACTTCTAAGCATTCAATTACATATATCAATGCCAACGATTTATTTCAGTCTAGTTAGTTGATGATACTGAACAACAGCAAATCAAAAAGTAACAAATGCTATAACATTAATAAACTTAGTTACAAATGTGAAATAAATTTTTTAAAAAGAAATTAGTAACATGAGAAATAATTGAATAATTAAAAAAACAATATAGGCCAGAAAAATTAATATCATTCTTAAAATATTTTACCAATTATCAGAAGACTGAAAAGAATTCATTGCATATTTACATACTGAACTGAATGTTATGAATAATGAAATTTAACGAGTATATGGGGTAAAATTAAATATAACAAATCAGAAATCTTCATCTTCTGCTCCTCACAATCATGATTATCTAATATCTTATCTTTCCCTTGTTTTAGTCACGTGACTGCAGCCATTGCCAGGACACCGCTTTGAAGGATATAGTCAAACAAATTGATTCAAGTACTTATTTTTTTAAGTATAGTACTTATTCCTTTAATTTTTCCAACTGAACCACTAAGTTACAGGGATGTAAACAAACCAACACGGGTTGTCAAATGGTGGGGAGGGGGGACAAACACAGACACAAAGACACACATACACGCATGCAACAGGCTTCTACAGTTTGTTTACCAGATTTACTCAGAAAGCATTCAGTAGCCCAGGGCTAGAGTAGAGGATGCTTGCCCAAAGTACTGCTCACTGAGACTGAACCAGAAACCATGTGGTTACAAAGTGAGCTTCTAAACCACACAATCATGATCCCTATCATGTTACTACAGAGAAGCTTAAAAATTTGACATTTTCCAAAATTCTACCAATTTGTATTTGCAGAGATACCTATAATTATCTCCTATGCAAAAGAAACAGTTTAGTTAAATATACAGATAAAATATTCTCTTATGACTATATAACAATACAAAAAGTGTAATTCCTATCTATCTGACTGTTTCAACTGTCCTAACAAAACATTCTGTTTCAAGTGATAAGCTGAAGTTTTTTGTTTTTATTTTTTTTTACTACATACACATGTATCCAACAAACATTAGGCAGACATTGTAAAGATACACAAGATGCTTAAAATCATAACATCAGACAGATTGAAGAACAAAGCCAAAGGTGAAATTAATTCACATAATTGTAAACATAAGGTGTAATATATCAATACCAGAAGCACTTCATAATATCATTAAGTAGTACATTAATATCGCATTTACTGAATCATAATGATGTTTAGACTTGCTGTATTTTTAACAATCTTGTCTGTTTTTGTAGTTCTAATTTCCAATATATTATAAAGTTATAACCTTATAAATTCATTTGATACTGATGGAGATTTACACCATCTTTTCACAAAAGAAGAGTCAATGTTTACAGTTTGTCTAGGTTCTTACAAGAGCGGGGCATAGGTGAAGTTGTTATATTTAATAGAGAATGAAGAGTTAGGTGGCAAAGAAGTATTTCAGGGAAATAGTCTTCAAGCTGAAAGACAGCATGTCATATTAGATGTGAAGTTGAGTACTGAGTGGACATACATACTGATCTGACATTAGAGGTAGACAGAGTATTGAATATGAAGGATATGAAAAAGTAATAAGCCATTAATAAGATTATTATATTGAAAGATCCTTAAAGAGAAGATATTTGGAGAGAATTCAGAACTTCCAAGGATATCAAAATTGCATTGATCAGATTGGAGCCTGAAAGATACAAAGATCAGAGTTAGGTTTTGTCATAACTCACACTCCTTACAAGGTGATATCAAAAAGTTCCTGGACTAGTTATGTTTAATAAAAAATAACTTATTTACCTTAGTTTTAACATCATCTCATTTGAAATAGTCACCTTGTGCAGCAATACACCGGTCCCAACCTTCCTGCCACTTTTGGAATCCAGCCTGAAAATTGTTTACCATAAGTGAGTCAAAGACCTGTGATTTGCTCTTGATCTTGACAACGGCATTAAAATGGCAGTCTTTGAGCTGCATTTTCTCCTTGGGGAAGAGAGGAAAGTCCGCAGGTGCTAAATCTGGCAAAGAGGGTGGGTGAGGAAGTGATACCATGTTGTTTTTTTGGTATGAAACTCACAAGTGAGGAGAGCTTGATGACAGGGTGCATGAAGAATTTTCATGCTTCACAGATCTGGTCACTTTCACCGAATGTCCTTTCTCAAATGCTTCAAAACATCACAGTAGAACTCTTGATTGTCAGTCTGGCCATAGGGGATGGATTCTCAATGCATAATACTGTGGGTGGTGGAAAAACGATCAGCATGCTCTCGATTGAGCTGCAGCTCTGTTGTGCCTTCTTCAGTCATGGAGATGAAGAGCTCTTCCATTGTGATGACTACTGCTTTGTCTCAGGGTCATACCTGTAGACCCAACTCTCATCACCAGTGATGATCCTCAACATGAAGGATGCATCACCAGCAGCATTCTGATGGAGATCTTGACAGACTTCAATGCGATGTTCTTTCTGTACAGAGGTCAGCAGGCATTTCTGGGGGTGAGGCTCGGGACAAGTCTTCCAGAGATGTTTTCCCACTTTTGAAGCACCCATGTCACTCAAAACATTATGTACAACCCATTGTCACATCGCTATAAACTTGGTGAAGCATGCTCAATGTCTTTGTAGCAGGCTTCCCAAGTTTAATGCAAAATTTCTTTGTTACAACAAAATCACAGACTACAGCATACATGTGATCACAAAACACAAATTTCACAACTTGCAAAGTAAACACAGCAATGTCACGTGGCACACTGCCTCACGAAGATCACTACTAGTTCTCACTGCACATGCAACCATGTGCTGCCATCAGTTGGTGCTCTACAGAAGTAGTTCAGGAACTTTTTGATACCACCTCATAAATATATTGCTGACAATTAGAGAAAATCTTTATGAGCAAATTCATACAATCACTTCCATTCAAGATTTCTTCTAAATTTTACTCATCATGTGAAGACACAATACATTTTTCAATATTGTCATTGTTATACTAATTCTTCACTTCTTTTCCATGTCCATATGAGCATGAAACTGTACAATAAACATATTTCTATTGATCTCAATTTTGAAGCAATTTTAAGGCCACAAGCTTCTAATCTAATACGATCTTGCAAGTCTTGCTTCATCTAAATCTATGAACTCAAAATACTTTCCTTTTTAATTATAACATATATTTACATAGAGATACTAGTGTAAACTACTCTCCTATACACATTTCCCAGTGCCCAGCACACATTTCCCATATTTTTTATATCCCTTACATCAACCTTTCCAGCAAATTAATGGTTCTTTAACAAATCATACTCCATTCCAAATACTGGAGACTTTGTTCTTTTATGACGCATATTTCGGTGATATAAAATGTGATACTTCTTAGATATGTCTCATAAAATCTCTTTTTTGCTCAATGAGAGAAATTATTTGTCCTCAACAAAAATAAAAGTTCTTTGAACTTCCTTTACACTATCCTTATCCTAGCTGCTATTCTTTCACTAAAATAACTTTCAGCACAAAATGTGTGTACAACTAATCAACTATTTACAGCAACACCTCTGATCAGGTTATAGTTTTCATTTTGTAACTGCTGTGGTTGTTAACTACTCCTGTAAGGCTAATATTTCTGACATTAGGTTGAAGGTTCCACCTCATCTTACAGGTGCCTTCTATTTGTGTCGAGTTTCAGTATTGTATTTCTAGTTACTCCTTTCCTACTTTCTCAGAATAACCATTTCCTAAATGATGCTGAAGTGCTTCTCATTCAGCTGCTTCCTTTATATATGGCATGTAAATATGAAACCTTTTGACTTTGGTATATTCTTTCAAGATTCTAAATTCTTGTAGTTTATTAGCTGAGAATAAGATGTCACACAGAACAAACACTGCTATTGTTGTTTTCAAGCACTAGGGTAGTAAGAGTATGTGCTGCTCAGGGTGATCCTTTAGTTTGCCACCCCTGGATCCCCACAAAAACTACATATTTCCTACAGCAGACCTAAAAGTAGTGCCACCTATATAAAAGTGCTGCCTGAGGCAGACGCCCCCCTCTGCACCCCCTCTAGCTACACTAGTGTTTTCAAGTTAGAATAAACAGAAGACAGCTGAAAACAGAGTTCAGGGGGATTGTCTACTAATAAACTAAATCATTGAATTAATATCAATTGTGAAAAGATATCAAATATCTTACACCTTCATATGGTCTGAGCAACTCTTGGAGAGTAAACTAGGCTTAGGTCTACACCTAGCTTACTCATTGTTCAATAAATCTTAGATTATAGAATTCTATCAAATGCAAAGTTGTTCTTCCCATTGAAAGTTTAAGGTAGAGATGTTCTCATGTCTACATTGAATACCAACTGAAACTCATCCTCACAAAAGCTTCCATTCATTCCCACAAATTAAAATCCTATCACTTTCCTTCTTTCTTATCACTGAGTCCTTTTATAACCTCTATCTGACAGAACATGGTCTTCACTAATTTTAACTTTCATACAAACAAGCATCTGTGTTGTTTCATAGTCAGGATAGTCTATTTTCCTACCTGGTGCAAATGACCAGAGAATTACTAGTTAGTGAGCTCAGTATAGCTGTCATATGGTAAAACTCTTCATATTAAAGACATCTATAAACCTAGTTTACTCTCCATTTCTAATCTATGGTCTGAATCATGCACATCAGTGTATCCATATTGATATTTCTCAATATAACCATTAACCTATCCATATAATGATGTTATTGTCATTTATCTTTGAAATGATTCATAAAAGGACCTTGTGAGACAGGTCCTCTTGTTGGTCAATTTACTGTACTTGAAAAAACTATATAAAGATTATTATAACTATCATAGTGCATAATAGTCATCGTTTAATGATCCTAAATACTTCAATTATACAATCACCTTACTTAATAAATATTGTACAAAATTCTTAGTAACTCAATGATTACCAATGTTCACTGACACAGAAAACTTAGCTTAAATTGCTTTCCCGATTCAGTTTCCACTAAAATATCCACAATTTCCACAAGCTGCTTTAGTTCATTCAGGTTTTCTATTACTCTATCTTTGGTGACATTTGTTCCTCACAAAATTATCATTTGATAAAATTATTAAGAGTTTATTCAGACAAAGAAAGTATGCACTGAGCAAATTCCTGATTACATGCAAATATAAAAAAGAAGTTTTGTTTGCATGAATATAAGACAAGACTCAAGCCTTACTTTTGTAAGACATAAAATAAGAGAATAATTAAACACTACTGATGTTCAATTATAGGTCAATTATTCTACATGTTGTATGTTCTAAGTGGCCAGATCTGGCCTTTCACACCTGCCCTACAATATCATTCTAAAAATGAACAATCACCTGATTTAAATATCAAAACTATGAGACAATGCATGATTAATTGAGAACAATGTGAGTAAATAAGCATTATATTTGACAAAGGAATCTGAATTCTATAGGATTAATGATGATAATTTAAGACCATGCTGGTGAGAACTGAGCTCATACAATAAAGGTTGTTGTTGTTGGCACTCCGTCGCTTACGACGTCGAGGGCTCCAGTTGATCCGATCAACGGAACAGCCTGCTCGTGAAATTAACATGCAAGTGGCTGCGCACTCCACAGACACGTGTACCCTTAATGTAGTTCTCGGGGATATTCAGCGTGACACAGTGTGACAAGGCTGACCCTTTGAATTGCAGGCACAACAAAAACAGGAAGTAAGAGTGAGAGAAAATTGTGGTGGAAGAGTACAGCAGGGTTCGCCACCATCCTGCCGGAGCCTCGTAGAGCTTTTAGGTGTTTTCGCTCAATAAACATTCACAATGCCCGGTCTGGGAATCGAAACCGCGATCCTATGACCGCGAGTCCGCTGCCCTATCCACTGGGTCATTGCGCCTCCACACACACAATAAAGGACACAGTAGAAAACAAACATAGATTACACCTTTCTACCCTCTATATGAATTCTTATACAAGCTTAAGCTACTTAATTTCAATAGATTTCAACAAAATATTCCCCAAAATAAATTATTGATGAATCATGATAAAGTAGTTAGTACTTGTAAAAATCTAAATTTCTGAAATGCTTAACTCAATTTATAACTCAAGTAAACTTCTGAACTGACACATACACACACACACACACACACACACACACACACACACACACACACACACACATGAGGTGGGAGTTCATGTATGTATGTATTATTTAAAAGACATTTGAAGAATCTCACTGTTTATGGTAGAGAAATCATTAGGTTTAAATTTTATATTTTTATACAAAATATCAAAAATATAAAGGAATATTCTGAAAAAGAAAAGGAAAACACTTTAGCATATTTTTAAAAGTTAAACTTTAAGTTATTATTATAACATATATCTATACTTATCTGCTGCTATTTTTAAAAATTATACAAGGACTGGTAAAGAATAAGTTATCAAAATTTGTCTTATACAAGCATTGATTTCTTGTTTAGCTGAAGTGAATATTTCAATTTATTGCTACCAAAAATGTCCAACCAAACAGAAAATATCTGAATCTCAGATTTATTTGACAGTTTTTGTTTATTTCTATCTCAAATAACCTTATTATTCAAATGTTAGGTGTAAATAACCTCAAAAATACAATTCTAGAATTTTCATTAATAGTAGTATGGGTTAGCAATTGAGTAAAAATATAAATTGGCTTTGTTTTAAAGTTTTATTATATTTAGGTATATTTTATTGCTTTGGTAAAATGAGACTAAGTTTACATTACACATTGTTGTAGTTTAAGTCAAGTTTGATCAAACAAAACTGTTTTTCAAATTTACTCAATCTAATGTTTCCTTTTTAAGGTGTGTGATTTGAAAGAGATTGGCTGCTATGTCTAGCAGATCAAGCCATCATATCAAGGCTCCCTTGTTGACTCAATACATTGTTTTCGTATTTTAGTTTGTGAAGGTGTGTAGCTTAGTGGTTAGGGTATTTGGTTCACCTGATGGGATGTTGGGTCTTTGAGCAAGTCCCTTTATTTTGTGTCGCTCCAGTCCCCTCAGCAGGCAAAAATGGGAAGTACCTGTATTTCAAAAGACCAGCCTTGTCACATTCAGTGTCACACTGAATCTCTCTGAGAACTACATTGAGGGTACATGTGTCTGTGGAGTGCTCAGCCACTTGCAAATTAATTTCACAAGCAGGTTGTTCTGTTGATTGAGTCAACTGGAACCTGTATCGTTGTAATTGATGAAGTGCCAGTTAATATTTTAATGAAATTAATATTTTTTTATTGTTTTCAAAAACAATTTAGTTTTAATGCTTTAAATTAGTAGTTTAAAAAAAAGATCATTACTTTTTCAGTTTTCAGTGTCATGGACCAGGTCATAAAACTGTAACAAAAAATCTAACAATGAAAAATATATTGAAAGCTATTATTAGTTCTAACATTTCAAAATAGTGCACCATATAATTATTTAAGAACCTATTTTCTAAATAACAAAACAGTTTATTAAAGATTTTAGAAAAACCAACCTTTCTCAATATGCTATTATTTTTATACATCATCATCATCGTCATCATCTATTGTTTGTTGTCCATGCTGGCATGGGTTGGATGGTTTGACCAGGCTGGCAAGCTGGGGAGCTACACCAGGCTCAAGTCTGATTTGGCATGGTCTCTACAGCTGGATGACCTTTTTAATGCCAACCCCTTTACAGAGTGTGCTGGGTGCTTTTATGTGGCACTACACAAGCGCTTCTACATGATACCAAACAGTCACTTTTACATGGCACTGTATGGGAGCTTTTATGTGGCACATCATAGGCATTTTTATGAGACACTGCCACAAGTGCTTTTCACAACCAGAGGTCTAACACTTCTACAGTGGAGTACGGTGTCTTCTTGAGTAAAGCAAAGCACCAGGCATCTCAGTCCTTTGTCATCTTGCCTGAAAGGTTCAGTGTTCTGATGTCGTTCTCCAGTACTTCATCCCATGTCTTCCTGGGTCTCCCACTTTCATATGCTCCATTTACTTTGAGAGATCAGCTCTCTTTTATGAAGCTGTCAGCATCCATCCACATCACATGACCAAATTAGTGCAGTCTTCTCTCTGCACTTGATAAACCCAAATTCTTTGCTGTACTCATGGTTAACTCTCACCTTACCAACAGCATCTTTGTACATGGCCTGTACAGCTTTCACCAGCCACTCATCTCTCTCTAGCCTCCTCAGAGCTGACCATATTACACAGTGGGGCACTTCATCGAAGACTTTCTCTAGATCAATGAATGCCAAGTATAATGGTTTATTCTCAACTAAGTACTTCTCTTGTAGTTGCTTGACTATGAAAATAGTGTTAGTAGTATTTCTTCACTGGATGGAGCCAAACTGCTTTTCATCTAGCCTAATTCCGCTCCTAATTAATTGGGCAATAATGTAATTTTCATCACCTGGTCCAGGAGTTTGATGCCTCTATAACTGCTTCTATCTAAAGCATCACCCTTACCCTTGTAGCAGCTAACAATTATGCTGGTACACCATTCACTGGGTATTACACTTTCCTGAATGACCAAATGGGCTGAGAGAAAAACTGAGTGTAAAAAGCTTCAGATACTGCACTGATACTGATATGTGATGTTTATGGAGGAACACTGTCAGGCAAAAAAGTGCAATGAGATCCAAATGGAAGGAACTTACAGAATAGAATGCCAGAAGAGAAGCTGAACCTCACGAAAGATTTTAAAAGGACCACTGTGCTAGAGAAGACCCATGAAAGTATAGAAAATTACATGTAAAAGTGATAATGAAGATGATAATTGCTTGCATACAAAAATATAACATGTGATGTCTAGTAATATAATGTAAGGAACCATGAAGATTATAACTTGTCTACTAAACCAGTGGCATTTACATCAGGTTTGAAATTTTTACTATTCAAATGTTAATGATATAACAAATTTTTAACCTTAAAATTTTAAACGGAATATTTCACTAGCATTATAAACCTTTTGAACAGGGATATATTGGTGTGAAGTAAAATTATCTTGTATATAATAATTTTATACAGTAATTTTGGACAGCTCTTCATGTTCAAAATATATGTGCCTTCAAACTTTTCACAAACTTAACAACTCCTACATAAACTTTGGATATTCAGAGTTGTTCAAAATGGCAACCTTGTTAACATTTTGCCTTGTCATAAATTCATTCAACCATCAACATCAGATACCCAAGTCTTAATCTGCACTAAAGAATTAAGAAAATATATGCATGTTATAAATTCCCTTTCTTTTCCTTTTTCATTTTTATAGCCATTAGTAATATTTTATATTTTAGTTAAATTTGTAACACTACTTAAGGTATCCATATTCTGGAAATAATTTCTCCAAATATTTCAGTTAGTTGAGAAATATAACTATCATGAGTAGTAAAAATGAATAATACCTACTTGCCAAAAAAGAAATTAATTAAAGAATTAATATTTTATACTGTCTGCGTATATTTTTATAATTTCTCATAATAATATTTCATTTGCGAACCAGATCAAAATAATAGCGTCTTTCCAGCTTTGAGATGTTGAAAATGTTGAAAAAGCATTAAAGTAAATTTCGAATAACCATAAAAGAGAATTTCGATTAACCATAAAAGAGAAGTGCTTTGCTCAATATTTCTTTTAGATCAGTATTTAATAAATAATTCGACATTATCCATTTCTTTTTTTTTTATTTTTACAACATTCACCATCACCTAATATCACCGAATTCATTATTTATCACTGCAATAAAAATGACCTGTTTTTGTTCTCTTCTATCATTTATTTTTTTTTTTTTTTTGAACACACCATTGAACAGCCTTGGATTTATTTCAAACCATTCCTTATTATTATAGCTTATATAATCTCTCTAAAATCTCATTTAATTAGTCAAATCAAAGTTACTTTCTCATTATTGCATAAAATATATTTGCTAACAAAGGGCTACAATTTTTAATCCTTTTTGTTCTAAGCAGTAAACATCAGCTTCTGGTGAAGAGTATACATAGAATAATTAAATTAATCAATTATTATTCTTTTATATGAGGAAAAATTAAATAAAGAATCAACTTCCTAAATAGCTATATCCATCAATGGGTTATTAGCCTTATTAGCTTTTGTAGCATATGTATGCAATAAAACGTAATATCCTGTAGATTTATCCATCTCTTCATGAAGAGTATATACCAAAAGTTAACTATATGCAAGGAAACTTATAATTGGCTATGCAACTATTAAATTTATTAAAAATAAAAAATGAAATTGTCAATGACAACTAAAAGAAGAATAAAATTATTCTATACTCTGCTATTTGATTACAGCAATTATTACAAGCTACCATACTTACTGTGTCTAATAAAACATACTATTCTTGGAAAAGAATACATTGAAAATCAATAAAATATGAGAGATTTGGTAAACCAGTTTCAGCAAAATATGAAATATTCTTCAATTCAAAATAATAAGTTGGGTGTTTCATAGATAGATAGATATATGTACATATATATATACATATGTGTATATATATATATATATATATATATATATATATATATATATATATATAGAGAGAGAGAGAGAGAGAGAGAGAGAGAGAGAGAGAGAGAGCTTATGTCAACTAATAAAAGCGAATAAATGATGTGTGTGTATGTGTGTGTGTGTGTGGCTGTTGACAACTCATTATATTTACAAAGCAATTGTAATAAAACAATGAAAATCAGTTCTAAAATACATTTCAACAGCTTGCAAACAAATCTCAAGGAAACTTTTTATTGTAGTCAAAGATTTTAACATTTGATCTTAAGTGGGCAATGAAAACTATTACCCTACTTAATGAATGTAATTTCTTCAACAGACAAATGACATGGAATTCTGATAATAGTTTACATTTTTTACAAGTTCACGATGTTTCAGGAACGACATGACTAACTTTGTAAGATATTCAGAACAAACTGATAAAATCTTACAGATATTATGTTTGGTTTGGTTGGCACTCCGTCGCTTACGATGTCAAGAGTTCCAGTTGATTCGATCAACGGAACAGCCTGCTCGTGAAATTAACGTGCAAGTGGCTGAGCACTCCACAGATACGTGTACCCTTAACGTAGTTCTCGGGGATATTCAGCGTGACAAGGCTGGCCCTTTGAATTACAGGCACAACAGAAACAGTGAGAGAAAGTTGTGGTGAAAGAGTACAGCAGGGTTCGCCACTATCCCCTGCCGGAGCCTCATGGAGCTTTAGGTGTTTTTGCTCAATAAACACTCACAACGTCCGGTCTGGGAATCGAAACCGCGATTCTATGACCGCGAGTCCGCTGCCCTAACCATTGGGCCATTGCGCCTCTACCAAATATTATGTAAATCATGGTTATAATTATACAGCCAGACATATAAAAAAAGAAAGGAAAATATGTCTCATATGAAAAGTTTTAATCCTTTATTATAAGTACAAGGCCAACAATTTTGGGGGAAGAGAGTGAGTTGATTACATTGACCCCAGTGTTTAGCTGATACTTATTTTATTGACCTCAAAATGATGAAAGGCAAAATTGACTTTGGTGGAATTTGAACTCACAACATGAAGACAAATGAAATGCCATTAAGCATTTTGCCCAGTGTGCTAAGATTTCTGTCAGTTTTCTTTAATCTATCATTTGAAGCAAAGCTTTAAATTACATTAAAAGGTTTGTCAATATATTTGGTAACCTTGTACATGAATATAATTTTTTTAACACTGATTTTAATTTCCTATCCTATATAAAAACACAAGCATATGGAAAGAATTGACTTGTAGTTATTATTTGGGTCCATAAAAGTGTGAGGTAACCTTTTTCAAGAAATCATATCTTGATCAATTCCTGCTACTTTTGTTTCTAAGCAAATGTAATGAGTTAAACAAAACAATATATTTTTGTCTCTGTACATCAAATTCTACCCATGTTAACTTTTGATCTTTTCAAAGTTAATAAAATATACTTGGAAAATTTTAATTGGTTGGCTCCAAAAAAAGTAGGCTTCATGTCTCATGCCTTAGTAAGAAATTAATATTTTGTTAGGACCTAATAGAATACACAGGATAATTACATTTCTTTGACCTTGATGAAAAATAATGTTTTTCAAATTGCTGTCTTTAACAAAAGTTTGATTGCTTAAAATATTAATAACCCACTTTATATATTCTATTTAGATACTGTAGCTAGAAATATTTCCCTGCATATAATAAACACTATTTTATCATAAATTAATATTTAGACATATTAAAATGAAATGTATATGCAGAACAATACACATTGTAATATAGTTAGTTCAAAATATATGATATCATAATTATATTTTAGAAAAAGTTTTATGCAGAAATAAATGTTTCATGATTCTATATCACTAAAATGATTAATCTTACTAATCTTGATTTGAAGACAGATTTGTTAGCATATTTATTCAGTATTGAAATTATCTTTTCATTAAGGTTTTTCTTTCACTGCAATCATTTGTCATGTAAATTATGTGACAAATTCACAGTGGGGATCTTTCAAAGTAATCTTTTTATTTGAAACCTTTCAAGATAACTAATTTTGATTCGATGTCATTTATTGATTTTCCAAGTAATTGAAACTGCAAAGAACATAACAAGTGGTGATTCATAATAGGAAATTGTTGTTGCCTTTAACAGCATTAAAGTAATATCTGATATTTTCCATGAGAAAAATAACAAAATGCAAATTGTCAAATAAAAAATATAAGAATATGTTACTTATGGAAATTTGTCCTTTTTAATTTAGTATTTCAATTGATAGAAATTTATTCCTTATATAAAAGAATATATTAAAAATATGCATGTTGCATAAAATTTTTCACCAATATAAAAATATATAAAATATACAATCTAAAATTCAGTGGCTGAGTCTAGTTAATATTTTTTTAATTAGATGTAAATCTTTAATCATATGTATTAAATTAGATCTAGGTTTCTTGAACCATATATAACATCAAAATTTTGATGCCACCTATGGTTCAACAAATCTGCAACAAATTTTCCATTTATTTAAAACTCATAATGAAATATAAATTCATTTCTCAAAACTTCAAATTATTAAGAAAGCAGTTAATTATAATCATTTAAATATAAGTGCAACTTTTGTTTATTTAAGGTTTTTTATATTATCATTTTAAGAAACACTGATGAAAAATAACAAAAACAATTTCAGTCATGATTTTAATATGAAAATTTTTTATACTCAAATAAACGGGCATATCTCTAATATTGGACATTTATTAGAAATTTAAAAGTAAATTATTAAAAAGAATTTATTGAGAAAATGCATCTCTGTATGATGTTAAAGAATTTATTTTCATATAAAAATTTTATATACTTTTTAATGCTAAAATTATTTGAAGTGTAGCAGACTGAAAAAAATTAAACCAGTAGTAAAGCTACAAAATTTAGAATGCATCTAAAAACGATGAGATAAACGTGATTTATGAAATAAATAATAAAAGCTCAAGTGCCTTATTAAAAACAGATGATCTGAGATATCCATGATTAAAAGGTATCTGTGCCACTTCTAAGAGAAGGAAAGATATAGCCATTAGTTTGTTATTTACAGCAAGTTTGACCTGATTGAGTAGATTTATGATAAAAGAAATTTCAGTTATGACCTTGGACAATCCAGTGTGACCTCCCATTTTTAAAAGAATAGCATGTAATTTGGTGAGCAATGCGGAAACTAGAGATTGATGAATAGTTAATAATGATTGTACAAGCCCTATACAGAGAGGTCATTAGTAAGGTTAGGATTGGCAATGAGCATAGTGAAGAATTCTGGGTAGAAGTAGGGGTCCACCAAGGTTCAGCCCTCAGTCCCCTTTTATTCATCATAGTCCTCCAGGCAATAACAGAGGAATTCAAGACAAGTGGGAGCTCCTCTATGCTGATGACCTGGCCCTCATAGCTGGAATTAGAATCACTACCAGAATTAGAAAAAAAATTCCGGGTGTGGAAGCGAGGTTTAGAATCAAAAGGCCTTAGAGTCAATGTTGCAAGGACCAAAGTTCTAGTAAGTAGGAAGGCGAACTCATCACACACACCCTCAGGTAAGTGGCCCTGTTCAATGTGTAGAAAAGATGTTGGTAGAAATTCCATAAGATGTACCCAGTGTAAGCTATGGACACATAAGAGGTACAGCAGCATCAAAGGAAGATTAACCGAGAATATAGCTTTCATGTGCGGCAGATGCATAGGGGCAATAAACACCACAGATGCTCAGAAAACAGATTCCATCCTCTGGCCCCTGTGCTTTTGGCATGTAAAAAGCACCCACTACACTCATGGAGTGGTTGGCGTTAGGAAGGGCATCCAGCTGTAGAAACACTGCCAGATCAGACTGGAGCCTAGTGCAGCCTCCTGGCTTCCCAGACCCCAGTCAAACTGTCCAACCCATGCTAACATGGAAAATAGACATTAAACGATGATGATGATGATGATGATAATGATCTATTAGACATAATAGTACGAATGTTGGAACTTATGTTTAATCATATGTTCTAGAAAAAGTGGCCATGAAGGCAAATTTTATAAAAGCTAGAAAATAAAAGTGCAAACTCAAAATTAAAAAGTGTATCTCAAAATGCAGAACAGCTGATTTATTATTGATTTATTCTTGTAAAATCTATCAGATATTTAATACAGATCTAAGATAAACCATACATTGTTACTCATATTCCAGTTGTACACTAACCTCACTCAGACACATGATTCTCTCACCTCTCTTTTCCTTGTTATGCATTTTGTTTAATAGCACTTCACAGAACCCATACTAAACCCTTTTCCAATACTTTCTCTAACTGCATCCTAACAGTTTTTTCCTAAAACATCAGTATACAAAAATATCTGAATATCAACTATGTTGACCTAACTCCTCTTTGAGGGCTAACATGGTATGGAAGATTGCAGGGAGAGGAGGACTAAGAGCTAGGAAAGACAAGAAGTGTCAGGAGGAAGTGACATCACATCAAGAAGCAGGGTATTTGAACGACCACTTTTTGTGAAAACTCTAAGGTGCCTAAATTATTAAAGGGTAACAAAATAATTATCTAAGACCCATAAAAAATATGACATTGTATAAAAAGACATTAAATATTGTTACTAACTATATATTCTTTCTATATTAAACTAAAGATTAAAGTTCATTTTCTGTATGGAATTACATAAGATTCTAACTAAATACAATGTTTGTTAATGTTAACAAATAAAAAAACAGGGAAGATTTATTGGTATAATAACTGAAAACAACTGAGTGTTAAAATTATTATTTTCATTTGTAAGTTGTTATGAAGAAAAATTTATGGTCTGAAAGCACAAGCAGACATGAAATAATAGGTTAATCACCATTAGTAAGTAGAAACAAAGAAAGTAATATATCAGTTCTTATCTATTTACTAAAGATAAACCATGATGAGTATAATTCTATGAATGGCAGCTTAAGGGAAGCAGATTCTGTAAATGTCTGTTTACAATAATACTCTAAACAATGTTTGTAGATGGATAGACAACTTCTGAAAATATATATTTTCTCACTCTTTGTAATGCTGAGATACAGCTTAGCAAAGTTTACTCATGGTCTAGACTGTATTTTAAGAAAACACACAGTAATTAATGATTAACCTGCATCACACTGACTAATTTACAGATACATAAGTACTTACTAACAAGTGTCTAAAATACTTCTTATAAGAAGAGCTTAACCTTATTTACTCATAAGATAACAAAAAGTGAATATAAGTGTTGATGAAGAGAAATAAGTATTAAGAATAGAAGCAAACGAACTGCCCCACAATGTATGGAAAAAGTGTCTGTAAAATTAAGAAATTATTTTTGATAGATTTCAGAATGATAATTTCAATTAAAACTGAATTTTTACAAAATAAATACTAACATTTTATAATTAAGGGTTACCGTGTAAATCAAACTTTTATCTCTTTGCTGCCAATCTGATTATTTGATACAAAACCCATTTTAAATTAGTCACATTTAGCTTTAAATCTTCCATCAGAACTTAAGATAACAATCCTTTGTTATGTTCTAAAAAGAAACAATTTTTTTACTAAAGCCTTTTAAATTTTTTGTTATTATCAAAATTAACTAAAAGTTAAAAATACAGTCATGAAAGTGTTGAATGTTTTTGAAAATGTCTAGTTACTTTACATAGACATTTTTGTGAGAGCCTTTCTTGAGTATGGAGTAAGTTTGCAATATCCCAATTAATATTACATGAAAACTGTCATTACGAATAACAAATGTAACTTACAACATGTAGATCCCAACGAGGCACTTCCAATAAGTGGGATATATTGTTAAGTAAAGTGTCAAGAACAGATTGTGTCTTAAAGCAGTTAACATTCTGATAATAGATATCCCTGCAATAGAAATGTGTGTTGTAATAAAGAATTGTATTCAATAATATATCAAAATATAAATAAATAAGTTAAACAATTATTTCAAAAATGAAACGGCCAAGTTCACCAAAAATGTAGATATTTACATTAGAAATTAGATGTTAAGATGTTAAATTACAGTTTAGTTAATGTGAGGAGGAAAGACATAGTCATCAATAGAACTGAAAATATTTCAAAAATAGATTAACATTAAACTGAAAAATTGCATCTAACCTCAAGATATTTACAACTAACATATTTAATTATTATTGTTCTATTTTAAAATCAAAACAAAATAATACGTCTATATTTACACACATATATATGTGTGTATGAAAATATATAAGAGAGAGGCATAAGACAAATAAGCCTGTATAGAGAGGGTATGAAGTTATCTAGTTTAGATAACTATCTGGTTTAGAGAAGAAGACACCACTGTAGTAGCAATAAAGGAAAGCAAGACAAATAAATGAAATACTATGTCTGCAGGCTTGTGTGAAACATACTGGTCACTGAGTTTTTACCAGTCATAAAAATGGTTCTTTGGGTGGAGTGGGGGCAGGATACTGTCTACAGTGTTTGTGCATGTAACAGCAGCAACAGCATTCCAAGTATGTGAGCAGAGCTCTAGTGTAAGTTTCACTGGTTATATAGGAGATTAGCAATTAAACAATATTGAAGTATTTCTTGGTGATTATGAGAAATCTTTCATTTTGTGATATGTGGCTTGGCCATGAGAGATCATCAAAGACTGTGAGACAGTCACGAGGAATCTCACTGTATCTGTCTTGTTTCTAACAGGGGAAGTTTAAATACAAGTTTTTGTGCTTCTAAAAGAAGTGTGACATGAAATTAAGCTGACACAATTCATTAAGAAATGCTATTTGGAGAGGATCTATTTAAGACATATTTTGATGATAAAATCTCATCAGTAAAACATATTCAAGGCAGTTAGCAAGGCAAAAGTAATCAGTATCTCTCCTTTTCTTAATTTCTCTCTCTCTCTCTCTCTCTCTCCCTGAACGTATATACATACATGTACATATATATGCATATACTCATATATTGTTTGTATATATATATATATATATATATATATATGCACACACACACACATACAGACAGAGAGAGGGGAAAAAAGAAGTGGGGCATGCCAAATAAACATGCAGTTGTGGAGTCAAAAATAGTGAGTTGAAAAAATTTTATTATCTAGGATTATCTTTGCAATCACAAGACACAATATCTCTCAAGAATAGTTAAAATATAAAAAAAAAACTCTGAGAGTATAAGTGAATCTAAATTTCATTTTATTTCTATACATACTTTGAAGTTTTGCCACCTGCACTAAATATGCTTCACTAGTACGATCTAATAAGACTGCAACATAACCATTGCTTTCATTACTTGGTTTTCAAAAGATACACTACTAACTGTATTGAACAAAAATTCGGATTTTTATATAACAATAACCACTAACACAATGCACACACACACACTCACACATACATGCATAAAACACACACATACACACACACGTGTATATGCATTCATATAAATACAATTACACACAGATACATTTATATATATATATATATATATATATATATATATATATATATATATATATATATATATATATATATATCTGTGTGTGTGTGTGTGTGATACACATCATAAAAAAGGGAGATCTACAGGTGGTTCAAATATTGTTGTAGTACACACACACTTGTGTGTGTGTGTGTGTGCGTGCGTTCGTGCGTGTGTGTGCGTGCGTGCGTGTGTGTGCGTGCGTGTGTGTGTGCGTGTGTGCGTGTGTGTGTGCGTGTGTGCGTGTTCTACAACATTTTAACCACCTGTAGATTTATCATTTTCAATTACATACATTTTTTTTTCTTTGCAGATACATAAATTAATATAATTGCATATTTGGTCTAATTATAACTTTAATTTGATAAAACAAAATAATGAAAACTATTAGGGAAAAAAATATTCATGAAGTTATATCAAGGTTTATAACCCTAGCTGTAAAGTTATTCTCTCTCTCTCTCTCTCTCTCTCTCTCTCTCTCTCTCTCTCTCTCTCTCTCTCTCTCTTATATATATATATATATATATATATGTATCTATATCGTTTGTAAAAAACATAAATCTGAAAGAAGCACACTTTAAGATGTAGAACAGTATATATTAAAAATGGGAAGGCCGGTTTATAGGATTACCTTAGGTTTTCTGTCCACATTTCCCCCTCCATATTTTCAAGAGGTTATGAGCCAACAGGTTTTAGGGATCTGACGATACGCCATAGAGCTAAACCCTTTATGGGCAGGAAACCTAAGGTAATCCCACAAACCAGCCTTCCCGATTTTTAATATGTATATATATTGATTGATTGATTGATTGAATGTTCATTCATTTTATGTTCCTTTTTCTGTTAGCATGGGTTAAATGTATATATTATTGAGGCATTATTTTACATCTTGATGCTCTTCCTGTCACTAACCATTACCTGCTTATCATGTAAAAGACCTCTTATTTCGCATGTCTTTGAAAGCATGAAGGGAATGGATAATTTTCTAACAGCAGAAGTGATAACACTGCCAGCCAAACCAAACATATTTTGAAGAGCAAAACTATCTTCAAATCACATATATTTGTAAAATTTCAAGGCATCATAGAAACTGGTTACGAAATGTACTTTGAAAGTGTATTTTACATTCAAAGTATTGATTTCTAATATAGACAAATTTAGCGGGTGGACATAGGTGATTAGGTAATTCCAATACATAACTGGTACTTATTTTACGAACTCTAGGAAGATAAAAAAAAAACAAAGGTATCCCTTGGCAAGATTTGAACACAGAGTAAAAGCACTGAAATATTACAAGGCACTGTATCTGTAACCCTACTGGTTTTGCCAATCCACCATCCATATATCACTATGAATATTATAACCACATAGACTTGAGCTTCATTTGCAGTAAACTATGGTAACATTTGTTTCTTATGAGAGCAACCAGTAAGCCACCATACATAGTCAAACGTATTGTTAAATACCTTTTAGTTCTGTAAGCATCAGTTTGAACAAGCTGGTATATAATTGCCAGTAACTTTAATAACAGATCTGTAATAAAAATAAAATTGATTAACTACAACTTTTAGAAATTTTATTTATAATATATATATATATATATATATATATATATATCATAAAATTCTTATTACCTCCATTACTGACTACTTTTAATATATTCAGTGAATCTTGAGTAAATCTTTTAAATTCATTATTGGTAACACTCATGAATATTAATTAATACACATTGTTTTTGTAAAGCCATAGATTAGTCTTGCAATTGAAAGCATTCCAGCTGTAACCACCCTGTCTTTCATTGTTGTTGAGGTTTTATATTTTTTCAGGCAATGTTTATCTAAAATTATATTATTCAATATGTTCTTCCTTATTTTTCAGATGCTAAGCTGTAATGAGAGATTTGGATGTTGTTTCTAGCTTGATAAGTAACTATGGGGTTTTCTTGTTACCTCATACTATACAATTTTTGGAATTAGTAAAAACATCCAATTTAGATTTTTACAGAAATCAAAACTCAAAGGTAATATTCCAAATAACAAACCCTCCTATAAACTAGATACATTTTGTTTATCAAAATCTATGTATGTTGATGTAAGAAAAGCAACTTATGTAGTTGTTAGATAAAAGTTTGATATTTTGTAAATGTAAATCTTATGTTCAGATTCAGTCAATGAGTAACTTGAGTTTTAAATTTGTATTCACCAAGAAATTTGTCACTATACCCACAAAAGATCTTACCACTTTCTCCCTAGTTCTTCCTTACATAACTTCATTTGATTTTTATCCTTCTCTTGTTCCCTTTGAGAGAAATTTCCTTAACACTAACAAATTTTTTCCCCATATTAAAGTTATAATTTCAATTTATTTTCAGCGCATCACATTTAATATAATAACCTGTAATTATAATTATGTAACTGAATGATTTCAATAACTGTTCTTTAGATATTATAAGCGTATTGATATATACCTATTCCTATATTGATATATACATATTTAGACATTATATATATGTATAAGCATATATATATATATATATATATATATATATATATATATATATATATATGTATGTATGTATACATATTCATCTGTGATCATGTATTTGCAATCAATTGTAAGGAGAAATATAAGCAAATATTGGGAAAAATTGTTTTACTCATTTAGTAAGTAATCTGATATGAGTTCATGTATTAAGATATAATTCTTATACAAAAAAGATAACGATTTGAGGATATTCATCTCAATATTTCACAGAGATGCATTTGTTACCTTGCTGTTTAGGATCTAGAACCATCAGATATATTTCACAAAAACTTTAACACCAAAATATCATAATGACACAAATATAATCAATGAATCAGAATGTAAAATAAAAATTATCACTTCTACTTTGTTAAAATGTTATAAAGATTTTAATATATTTGTGTTCAAGAAAAGAAACAAATTAACACAAAGCGGAATAGGATACATCATTCCTGGAATTTTCATTTGCTTGTTTACAATAGTGACTTGTAAGGTGTTCCATTATTGTTTTAAGTAAAATCTAATAGGTATTTTTCAATGAACATTATTACTCTGCTATCTATCTTGTAGAGATTTAGACAAATTTTATTTTCACATGTCGATACAAAATTTACTAGTTTAGTTCATCAATTAGCTTATTGTTACATAGTAGAGAATACAATTGTAAAGGGCTGATATGCGTTCTTCTTTGATTTCTTACTTGGCTCTTTTAAGCCAGCAATGACCAGGTTTACAATTTCATATTACCTAGAAATAGTTATAGTTTCAATAGAAGTTACTCTTCAAGTAGAGACTTGATATTTGATGATATATCAGTTTAAAAGCATGAATAGATCACTAATCTGTTTTGTGTTACATTGTGTTGTTGCAACAATAAGCTGATGATTTATTGGTTGTTTGTGCATCTTTTGAATCAAATACATAATGGTTACTTTTTTTCTTTCCCCATAGTGTACATATGTGAATGTACAATGTAATACTATATTTACATAAAACATTATGTACATATATTTTATATCACAGGAACATATATATATGTTGCATCGGGCTATCCAGAAAGTTTCACCAAATTTTAGTAAAACTGACAAACTAATCAATAATGTTAAAAAAAAAAACATATTTAATTTTGCTCAATTCTACATAAAATTGATTATTTTTTATGAAGGGGAACAATTTGAATTGAATTACAACTAACTAAAATTACAGAGTGTCTGTTCTTTTTACATTCCAATTATACAAATACAACCATTTCAATAATAACAATTGAGTCAATGATTTGTCTATTATTATACAGATTAGTTACTTATTTTTACCAAAATTAGACAAGATTTTCTGGACACCCAGTATAAATCATTATCATTCTATCAATTCATAAATTGTAGCCCTCAGCAATGTAAAGCTAATGAGGGAACTTTTACATAATCACTTCACTGCCACAAATAGCAGACAAATTACCTTCAAATCACAGTCTACCATCTTTTAAAAAAAAAGGGCACACTGAATAATGTAGTTCTAGATAAATGATATAAGATGGATGGTCACAAGTAGAATGGTTTTGATCACAGGCACTAGAAAACTCTGGAAATCTCAAAACATAATAGTCGTTTAACTATCAAGTATACCTACTTTCTTAATGCAATAAAATCATTTAGTTCATGACATAAGCATTGAAGATGTTATCTGAACAATTCATAGTATAGGTAAAACATCAGGTCTTCAATATTTAAAATAGCACAAGTGGAGTACAAATTTTTTCACTTGTTCACTTCAGACTACTCTTAGTATTAGCAGCTTCAGCTGGAAAACAACCAAGGGAACATATGATTTCAGATCGTTAAGAGGTTCTTTATTCGCCAAATTCCAATATAAAACAAAAATTTGAGACATTACTTATGGGAAGTGATACCCTTGCAGTACAAAATTAAGTATTCAATAAAACATTAGTTAATTTGTTACTGCTGACTTTGGCTTAATTGTTACTATCTGGAAATAGAGCAGCTCTCTCAACCATACTGAGATGAGAAATTTTCTACTTGGTCACTTGATCTCACAGAAATAACTGACACATATCCCACACCTTACTATCTTAAAGAAAATGCAGCAGGTAATGTCATCCTAGATACACAGTAGTGAAAGATGAACTGTATGGTCAGGGTTGAAATATCTTTGATAAGAGGTTTGCTTGATTGGGATTAAGCTGGAGCTAAACAATAACAATGCACAGAATATGATATTAACTAATCTGCAATCAGTCCTCCTAGATATCCCAGACACTAATAGCAATCAGTTCCTTCACTTATATTGAATCTGTCATAAACAGATAATGTCATACAATATACTGGCAAGATTTTATTGGCATCATGACTGATTTTATTGCAATGACAAAATTATTATCTAAATGCAATTTCATTTAATGAAATCCTTTGCTTCTCATTTCACCTCTATTCCTATATACTATGTACTCAACAAAACTCTTGCCAAACACTCCTTTTTCACACTAACAGTCACATGATTTTCATGCAAACAGTCACCAAGTGCATGAATTTCCTGGATTAGTCAAACCCAGCCATTGGCTAGTGCTGATGACATCCTTTCCATCATACTCAAACAGTGTGTTCTAGATACAATTTCTATCTTTGCTGAACTCTGATTTCTTTCTCTCTAGGTGTCTATTCTGATCATCAGAAATATGCCAGTGCATCCTATTCTAAAATGGGCTATCTTTCCAATCCCGTGAACTACAGACACATTGTTGTTATTGCTATCATTTTAAAATGTAAGACTCCTTTTTAGAGCCAGCATATACTTCAACCTTGATCAGTGCTGACCATCTATAACACTTAAGTAAAACCCACATGAGAGTACTGCTTACATTTGAGGCTCAGTGCCTCTACTATTTACATTAATGTTGAGAGCTAATTATTTGGCTGGATGTTAGGAGGACAAATGTGACATGTCCAAATGCAAATGATCAAAGGTCAGATTACCTAAAGGAAAGGATATGGCGAAGTTTGTATATTGGTCTTATGTAATAAAAGAATGAAGGAAAAGGAATATAAACAAATGCACAAGCCTAATTTCAACAATCAAAATTAAAACTTTTCATTGCTTTGTATGTTTATATTTCTATTGAAAGGCAAAGAATGAAAATATTTAATAAGAGAATTTAAGAATGGAAATATTTGATAAATAAACTATTTTGTTTATTCCTACAGCATCATATCCTTCCAATACACTTTCAATTTCCTTTTAAGCAAAAAAAAAATTGCTTTTCTTATGATCTTTTTCTCCCCCAAAAATATTTCAAAAGACCAAGCTTGCAGTCTTTCAAGCTTATAGCATTCTGGTCTTTCAGGCATTTGAATTTAGCCATCACACATTTGGCCTTCTCATTGTTAAGCCTTATAAACCAAATGCACTAACATTCTAGACTGCATTCAAAAGAAGTTAATTCGATAGACTGATAAGAATTACTGACATGCTTCAACCACTAGCTCATAGATGTACAGTTACTTCTCTCTTCTTTTGTCGCTACCATAAAAGCTTCTACTTCTCTAAACTTTGACCTGTAAATCCCATCTTTCTTCCTCCTCCTCTTGTGATCTTTACTGTACCTTGTTTTCTACATCTACTCCACATTTTTGATAATCCCTCTTTATCTTCATATTTTCAATAAACTTTGGTCATCAATCTCATCAGTCACAAAAGACCTGAATATGTCAAAATTTCTACCGTTTCTTCTTTGAATATCATAGTGTAATGATCAAACTCATTTACATGTACACAGTTAAACAACATAAAACAGGTTACTAGTCTAACTTTTTGCACAGAACATAGAAATGGCAGTTGCTAGATAGATTTACAAATGAAATTGTTAGTGAACCTTAATTCACCAGAACTTATTCAATTAAGCCTTTTTATTAACCATTATTAATATATAAGAAAAGTCTATAATGTTCAACATTTTGCCTTATGTTTATTTTCATATTTTCATTTATACTCTATAAAGACTATATCATATGTTGTTGATTTTAACAGACAAACATTTATATAGTTAGCTAAATAAATGTTCTTGCAAGCATACAAATGGTTTAATTATTTTGACTTGAACAGAGATTTACATCATCATAAATCAATGTAGATTAATTTGATAATCTTTCTGTTCTATATTGTCACATTTGTCTTTATTTTTATAATCATGGTCTAAAGAAAGTCAGTAAATGCCAAGTTACTATCCAGAGAAGTGCAGAAGGGGATTGAAACTCATAACACATCATAAGACAAGTCATAAGTTAGGAAGACTGCTTTGTTATATGGCAATTTTTTCTTCAAATAAAGAAGGTTCATTTTTTGATTAATATGCTTAATAATTTCATTGTGAATTTTTATAAAACAGTAAAATATTCATTTATTCAGTTCTTTGGTTTACATCTGTAAAATTTCAGGTTAATAATCAAATTGTGGTAAATTTAATCTTTCTGTCATAACAATTTCATATCCTGTATATATGTTAAAAATATCAGATTGAACATATGTAGATTGGATTTTTGCATTTTTCCTGATTATCTCAATAAAGAGATTGAAATACTGATAAATTAATCATTAAGGTGCCAAGTATATGTGTGAAAATAAATAAATATCAACAAATATTTTCCAACAGAGAATGTATAGAGAGAAATTTCATGACGGTATGTTATATTTTTACTTGTTGGACAATACAAATGTAATTCCGTCAAATTACATTATGCAGGTATGTATTTTGTGAAAAATTATTGTCTTTTGCTAATGAGAGTAAATTCAAAGAATCAATAGATAAACTAATTACCAAATTTTTTTCTTGATCTTTTCAAACCAAAAGATATTTTTGAAGTTTTCGGTTCCATAATCGTTTCTAATCCAAACTCCACTGAGAACCTGAAAATTTAACAAATATCCTTGATAATTAAAAAGATATCAATATCATATTTTTTATAATCACATATAAATAATGCTAGTATATGTGTGCGTTTAGTTATCCATAAAATTGTGCAAAAGTTGTTATTTATTGTTGGTATGTAAGTAGTTAATACTTTTGACATGATAACTAGAACTATCTTTGGGTAAATGTGTTGACTGCTGCAGCATCTTGACCCAGGGGCCCATAGGACCATGTATAATATAATTTTCTTATATTTCTATAAGGCTGAACATTTAATAATTGCTACGAGCACCTAAAGGTATCTTTAATTATAATATATTTGCTATTCTTATGACTGATAAAAGTAGATGTGAAATCACAAAGTGAATGAGGATTTTAAGTTCAAATCTATTTGTGAGAAATTTCATAAGAAACAAGAATATGTTGAAACAAGGATAAGGATTAAATTAACAAGTACCTTCTTTATTAGAAAGTATACTGAATATAACTTTAGAAACTATCCTGCTTATGGCTCAGCTCCATGTGAACTTCAGTTGAGAAGACTTATAATCAAAGGTGTTCCAACCATAAGTATTCCATCTTTTTTCATATTTGTGATCCCTACAATACCTGTGTCCTTCCATTTGAAGAATGAGCATGGTTTGAAAGCAATTCAGTTGCTATTTGAGGCAAGTGGAGTGACCATTGAAGGCTCTCTTGTATCTCACTTATTTTGCATAAATGTATTACATGTTTTATCCAAACTGATTTTTTACTCTCTAGAGTGATTTGCAGTCTTTTGAATGTATAAATCAATATGGTGTCTACTGATGTAACAAAAAATTTATGCTTCTTTTAACATCTGTTAAAATAATTTTTGCAAACTAAATAATCAATTCTTTTTTAACATAAGTAAAAGCCAGAATTATTAAATTATAATTCAAAATTTACATAGGAACGCTATCTTATAAATGCATTATTGCATTACTTGTTATAATGCAAAATATATATGATATTATATGAGAAATTAGACTAGCATCAGTAACAGCTTTCTCTCTTTCACATTTAGAATTTCAGGTTTTCTCCTGTCAGCTTTGCTACAATGGCAGTTATGTCTGGCAAGATAACTGGAATGATATAACCGTAGCGAAAGGATATGAGTTTTAAGCAAGAAAAGTTGTTTCAGTTAGACTCACTAGAGACAAGGAAGACATTCTCATCATTTTCACACCCACTTTTCTCATGCTGGCATGGGTTGGGCATAAGTTAGTAAGTTACTTATTCTCTGATCTTACACATGGCAAACTCTTCAACAGCTGAATACATTTTACAGTTGATATAAACAATGCCAGACACAGGTGGGAAGACACAAAGATACACATTCACATACACACACTTATACAGTGGTTTTCCATCTAACAATTTCACTCACAAAGTATTGGAAGACTCAAGCTATGGAAGACACTTGCCTATGTCACACAGTGGGAATGAATGCAAAAACACATGGTTGATAAGCAAACTTCTTGATCACACAAGTATGTCTCAGCAAGAAATGCCAATGAGTTAGTGAAATTCTACTGAAAATTAGTCAGCAGGGAGATTAATAAGTGATGTTAATTTCAGTAAAGTTCAGAAGGCAATAATAGAGATGAAGATAGGAAAAGTAAAAGTAATCTGTGATTGATGCCAAACTATTGAAAATTCCAGGTTATATATTCACTATGCTAATTATTCACTTAAGTAACTAAGAAAGAGTATGAAAATGTTATTTTCATTGATTTGTATAGTTTTATCATCATAAATTGTCTTAGGATGAAAGAAAATGCACTCAAAAGAGTCATTGATAGGGTCTCAATAAAGGAAGTCTAAACAAAATTAGTACATGATAGGGAAACCAAAAATAACATTTCTTGTAAAAGCAACAAGAAAAGATAGCATTAAAGAACAAACATCTTTTTGCATTTGTTAATTTGAAATGGACTAAAACAGGGTCTCATGCTCTGTAGTTTGGTGAGCACAGAAGAAACTGGGGAGAGATGAATATCTTGTAAGAATTATTCAAGCTATAAATGAAGATTAGAAATTGCACTAAATTTAGTTAAGTTTTCAGTGAAGAGTTTCAAAATACAGCTAGATATTAACCAAGGCTCTGTCTACAGCTTCCAATTATTCATTACAGTTCCTGAAGCAATATAATTGCAGATTAGAACCGGAAAGTTACATATGCTAATGACTTGATTTTCATTGCAGAAATCTGCCAAAAGGCTGCAGAAAAAGTTCAAAGCCCAAATGACAGGACAACAGTCTAAAAGTCGATACAGAAAAGATCCAATTAGTAACAGATAGTATAACATCCCAATGCTCTCCTGTAAATGGCCTCTCTTGAAAAGTAGGAAAGGACTAGGTAAAGTCAAAATATTGTGTACCCAGTGCAAACAACAGCTTCATGAAAACTGAAATGGGATCTCCCACAGTACAAACTTAAGTAATGATAGCTACATAAAACTAATTAGAAGCTGTAGCACTTATGGTATGAATTTAACAGCTAATATGTAATAAATAGTTTATGTTATGAAGGTGACATAATCAATCACAATATTGAAGGTAGATATAGTAGATGCATACCACATTCAATGAGAAGAGAGTGGAAAGAGTTTGCTTAGTTTTTAAACTGTCAGCAACAAAGGTTCTTCTCCCAGTGTGAATGGCAGATTTTTGAAGCATGTGTAGTGAAACTACCTATCGCTATTAGATACAAAACTACTATCGCCATTACATACAATCTTCTCATTTAAATATAAACAAGAGCGGGCGTAGCGGAAAACACATTCCTTGTCATCACGTGACTGATTATTATTCGAAGCGGCAACTTCTTTGAACCGTTCCCGCCAGAATGCAAACTGACCAATCACGGCCCCTAATAAGGTCACGTGATAGAGTATTTTTCTGATGCCTGGTGAGCCTACCATCAACTATAAAATGCTTTAATTCAGCGGCAAACTTCGTCTCGGTTCAGATCTCTTGAGAGACCTGTTCCGTGTACCACACGACAGCAGCAGCAGCAGTTCCAGCGACTCCATCAACAGCTTCGTCCAGCCAAGATTACCACCGCCATCGCCACATCAGCAACACGAGTCTACGACTACTACC
Organism: Octopus bimaculoides; assembly: GCF_046866305.1. Taxonomy (NCBI): domain Eukaryota; kingdom Metazoa; phylum Mollusca; class Cephalopoda; order Octopoda; family Octopodidae; genus Octopus; species Octopus bimaculoides. Next base: position 82,717,495 of record NC_142934.1, on the reverse strand, counting down.
AAGCATTCGTCTTTGCCACCAGCTTCACCACCAGCGTCAACACGACTTTCTATGTACACCAATCCAAACTACTGCGGCACATATTCTCTCTTCGATTCTGTTTGGTGATTCATATTCACCACGATAAATAAACAGACAAGAGTTACAGCCTGCGATAAACGTCTGTCCTCAAGAGCCCGGCCCAGCATGGAAGCCAACATCACAACTAGTGATCGCTCTGCCACACACAGCCTCAACTTCTTTCACATACAGACTCTTCCAATTGTGTACTCAAGAACTGGTATAAATGCTCACGTGTTACTGACTCTTTCTATCTGCTGTAATATCTCACATACACATACATGTATCACTCACATACACTCTTTTCTTTGTACGACGGCCTGTCTTTGATTATGTTATTATATGTCGCATGCGGTAATAGTTTAACATGTGTAAGAGGAATGACTGTACTGATGTGAACATCCAATGCAAACAGAAAATAAATGTTTATTCAAAAGTGATCTGACTGATGTATATTGTCAGTAAAGAACAGAGAAAGTCTGAGGATGCTAATCCTCATGGATAAGATAACAAATCATCACAAGGATTGGTGTTATGCTGTATAACTGATTCTTTCAATCCATTCTAATATAGAAAATTAATTTTTTTAAAAATGATAGTGGTATAAATTACAAGAAAATCACAAGTTTTTTATATGTTTACTTTTAGAATAATTCTTTATGCAGGTATCCAATGAAAGTTATTGCTATTTGAAAACATATTGCAAAAATAATGCATATTGTTATAAATATGCATTATTCATATATGATATACAAGAGTTCTAAGTAGTATTTTGTTAAAAATTGAATTATTTCAGGAGAAAAAATTGTGTGTGTATGAGATGGTAATGTCGAATTATGCTATGCCAACTCCATTTGCATGATTATTATTGATAAATAAAATTGAATAAGTAAGAATATGTACTACACTTTCAATGATATCCTTAAACTTTGACATTATTGAAGATACATTTTAAAATGCCTGAAATATTGAAGATTGAGCAGAAAATATTGATGCAGCTAAGAATGAATAAATTATCGATGGCAATACAGATAACATAAATTATTAACTAGTTTAGAAACAACCTTCTACCCAATATCAAACATAAAGAGCATCAAGAGAATGTGAAATAATTCTTTTGAGGGGGGGGGGGTGAAGCTCAAAGCAGATAAGGGTATAAATGATAATGTGTAAATATTGGTTAACCTGTACACTGTAGGTGTATCATGTCACCTATTGTAGTAACAAGGCAGTGATAGGGGAAGCACTTCTAGAAAAAATGCAGCATGCTATGGCTTAAAAAATTCTCCTGATAGAAAAACGTAAAATGTTAACAGTAGTAAAGAAGATGTCTGAAATGTTTGAAATAAATCATAAGGGTTACTTAACTTAATCATGTAAAATTATTCATATTAAGTCTTATATAAGCATAAATATAATGTAAAACTATAAACTTTAAAGCCTAATAACTTCATGTAAAGAAACTTGCCTAATTCAATGAAACAAAATAACATACTCTATAACCAAGTGAAGACATAATAGATTTACAGATTAACGCAGATTTCAAAACTTATAAGCAGATAAAAAATATGTATAAATAACAACTCTTTTAATATATTTAAAATAATTTTGAGATAAGAAGTCTAGAAATAAATAACATAATTACAAATCCTATAAAAGCAATAATGTTCGAAGCAAGAATTTTTGTTTCTACATTTTACTAATATTTTCTTACAGTTAGTTTATATTTGGTTTTTATTACATATATTTAAATCTTAATGTGGATATATGTCTTGAATGCATTTCAATTTTTTTTTTTTTTAAGATTTTATCTAGCTACCAATTAAGTTAAAAGATTTGATTTCAAAAATTAGGATAGATTACATCTAATTAAGGAAGTGATGCAACAAATGCAAAATAATTTATTTGATTTTGAATTTGATTGAGTCTATCATATATATATATATATATATATGTATGTTATATGTATCTATATATGCATGTATGTGTATATATACATACATACATATATTTATATATATACATACATATATATAAATATATATACATATATATACACACACACAGGCACATTGTATCTTATGTAAATTAATGATTTAGTACTACCAGAAAGTAAACATTTTGATGTTATTCGAAAGTACTCATTTCTTCCAAAAATTTACACAAAACATATTGAAGTATACCTGACATAATATGGCCAATAAAATATCTTCAGAAACATTAAAATTAGTTAAAATGAATAAGGAAAATTGTCAGGGCTAACCTGAAGTAAAATTAAAAAGACTAAATACATCAGCTCATACCTTAAATGTCTAGCCATTGTATGTTAACTAGTGTTCTCTTCCATGAACCTTAACACTATAAATTCAACATACTCACTCCAGTTCTTCCAAGCCTTATCAAAGTTTTCACATTCGATGTCCATATTTCATTGCTATGCTACCATGGTTGAACAAATCTATATTCAAAGGCATTTCAGCAATAGACTACTCCACCAGTTTGTATATCTAAGCTTACATTTTGTCATCCTATTTTATGATAGTGAGGTCTGAGTTGGAGGAATTTGGTACCTATTTCTTGTAAGATGGGACTTGGTAATGTTTTTAACATATAACAAATTGGCACACAAATGGTGAATTATGATCTCTGGTACACTGAGAACCAGAACATTGGTTGCACAGAAGTGGTTAGCAGAGTACAAATGATCGAAGTAGAGTTCAAGAAAGTTGTGTGATCAAACAAGTATGGCTTGTGTATGAAGTGAGAAACCATTTATCAACAAAGGTAACAGTTCATTGAATGTTTCCTACACCTGTCTTCTTTTAAAAATCAAACCTTTCCTAGCAGCAACTTCCCTCAAATCACACCCTACTATCTATCTATATCTACAATGTAGATATTGATATACAAACAGATGAAATGATTATGGCTAAAAATCCTGATCATACACCTGTTCAGCTAGAGCTGGTCAGGAGCTAAAAATATATGTATGAATGCATATACACACACACATTCAAATTGAATGTAGAAAGGATAATGAATGATTATGTGTGTGTTTATATCTATCTGTCTATACGTGTATGTGTGTGTATGTATATATGTATATATATGTGTGTGTGTGTGTATACATACATATATATATCATCATCATCATCATCATCGTCCATGCTTGCATGGGTAGGACGGTACCACAAGAGCTAGTCAGGCCTACGCCTGAACCAGACTTCTGTGTCTGTTTTGGCAGGATTTTTACAGCTGGATGCCCTTCTTAACACCAACCATTCAGCAGAGTGGACTTAGTGCATTTTACATGACATAAGCACTGGCGAGGTCAGTTTTGGCGAGGTTTTTACAGCCGGATACCCCTCCGAACACCAACCACTTTACAGTGTGGACTGGGTGCTTTTAATTGGCACCTGTACTGACAGGTTCACCAAATACTTGCAAGACATTAAAAATAAACTTCTACAAGGGGAGGAGGCATTGGAGGAGATGATGATGAAAAGGTTATAGTGCGACAAATACAGGTGTCTTGCTATAGAGGAAGTACAAGGTTACCCAGCTAGAGAGAGAGAGAGAGAGAAAGATCTGGAATGAAGACAGAAACAGGTGTGCTACCACAAAGAAAGTACATGGTTACCCAACCTGAGGGAAGTGCAGGAGAAGGAGAGAGAGTGGGAGACAGCAGGATAGAGATGGTGGCAAAATGCCAGGCACACTCACAAGAAACGGTGATCAGAATATAAATAAGATGGTTGAGTAAAGGAAGAGGGAGAGATATAGATGGTGGCAAGTGCAGGGCATACCCTTGAGGTTCAAATGCCATAATATAAGCGGCAGGATATTGCAAAGGGAGTGTGATTAAAGAGTGCGAGTAAGTGGTGGAAGACTTGGGTATATATAGAGTTGGAGGGGCTACTGGATACCAATGAGATAGGAGGAACAGGGGTGTGAGAGCAAGATTGGGGAGTGAAAGCTAGACATAGTGCATGAAGGAGGAAATGTGAGAAAGAGCAGAGATGTAGATTTGTTTGTTGGAGTAGGGTGAGGGAAAAATTTTCTTGTTACATGTGGCTGGAACACCCATGTCAGGGGCTAGTAGATAGCAATAACAGAGTGAGTGAGATAGGACATGAGGATAGAATGCACAGGTCGGGTGCAAGCAGAGAGCAATAATACAGTGGCACAGGGCCAAGAGGACAGGATTGGGGATTGGGAGGTAATCATAGTACATGAAGCAGAAATGTGAGGAAGAGAAGAGATGTAGACATGTAGTTTGATTTGTTGTGGTAGAGTGTGTGTGAAGTTTTCTTGTTAAGTGTGGGTGGGACACAGTGTTTCTAGAACTCAGTTCTGATGATGTGGGCAGGTCATCTTAAGAACTTCATATGTGTGTGTGTGTGTGTGTGTGTGTGTGTGTGTGTGTGTGTGTGTGTGTGGCGTTATGTGTATGCATGTAAGCACCTATGTGTAAATGAGGATGAGGTTGCATATAAATTGAAGTCAATAATATAAATTGAAGTTGGCTGACCGTTGTATTCTTTCTTGTCTTGAGGTTCACAGCCAAACGGGTGGGTGGATTCGCATAAAAAATGGCACACATGTGGAGACGGGTGTATAGATTGGACCATACTTTCTATTTTTTGGGACGGGATATTTGTTATATATATAGATAGAGAGACAGACAGGCAGGTATGTATGTAGGTATGTATATATGTGTAATGAATTGCTATTCAGCCAGGCAGCTATTTGCAATACCTGTGAATGTTTATTCACTTATTCAATATATTGGTGGCAACAAATCTCATCTAGACACGTGATTGACTGTGAATAAACATCACTGACACTGCCCAGCAAGGTAAAATACATCTGGCATTCATGCTAGCCACTACTAGGACGAGTTTTGTCTTCCTCCAATATATATAGTTTGTAAACCTAGCACATCTTTAAAATATGTTATCTCCAGATGAATACTGTAATAATTTTGTGTTTCAATGATGTATTTACATTGAGCATGATACATAGGCAGCTATTCTAATCTAATACATATGTATATACATACACACATATACCTATACACACACACACATATACCTATACACACACACACATATATACACACACACACACACATATATATACACATGCATGATCTGAAATGTAAGATTTTTTTTCTACCCCGATGACAGAGGTTCAATTTATCTAATGTGTATTTGCTTCTATTACAGGCTTCATATTTGGGTGAACTACTTCTACCAATGTTATGATGGATATCCAAAGCTCCTAGAATCAGCTGTTGGACTTGTAACACCTTACATCCTACCCTTTAGTTTTCTCAGTCATTTGCACACTGTGTAGGTTTGGGCTATTGATACATAAATACCTATATATCTATCCTTAAATATTCATCGTCTGAAAATCTTCAGTCTTTGCTTTCTTTCAGTTTACATGTATATATATATATATATATATACACACACATTTTCTATAGCAAACCTAAGCTGTTATATTTTGTTTATCTATCTGCATAATTGCCTCTGTAAACACATTTATTTATGCACATACATGCAAGCATGTAGGTGCAAAGCAAGGTGGAGAAAATAGCACTCAAATACTAAAGGTAGAGTAAAATAGTGTTTTATTGAAGATGAAAAAACTTTGAAGGATGTTACACAGTTTCATGCAATACAATAAGTCAAGCTGTTTCATGATAGGTTATATGACACTCTGAGTAACAGTTTGTTAAGTCTTTTCAAATTCGATAAAATGCTATATCATACATATAAATATCTATGTGGTATACACATGCCTCTGTGTGTGTGTGTGTGTGTGTGTGTGTGTGTGTGTGTGTGTACACACATGTGTATACATGTGAAAACATATACTTACACACACACACATATTTATGCATGCAAACTGTTGTGAAAATGTTATCTGTCATCACATTTTTATGGTTTAGATAAATTTTGGCCCTCAGCTCAGATTTGGTTGTTTGATAAGTACATTTCATTAAAAATTGTACACATTATGAGTAAATATCACTCAAATAGTTTACAAAACAAATTTCCACATATAAAACAGATGTTGAAATAAAATTATATTTAAGATTTAATTAAACGAATTTATTAAAAATTATTTAACAATTTTGCAAAGTGAAGAAATATTTTCAGCAAAATTCCAATTAAATTTGTGAAAATAGCATAGCAATATGTATTTTATTTACAAAAGGCAAACTCCAAAATGTATTCAGAATATAAATCAGCACTCCGAATTTCATAAAGAAAATGTTAGTCATGCACAACTGAAAAAAATGATGCAGGAAATTAATTCAAAAATTAGAATATTATCATTAATATTCAGGTTGTAAACTAGAAGCTATAAGAATTCCTCATGAGTAACATCAAACTGACAGGTGATTTCCATGTTTCTTTTACCAATATTACAGATTCCAGATTTTGTGATCTGAAATCTTCAGAACAAGTTGTCAATCCAATCACCATTACTTTATAGGTTTTTGCACCCAAGAGAATGAATTTTGTGTTTTTTCTTTTCAAGGTTACTTTATAAAATTCCTCTCATCTTTACTTGATTTCCATGATTTTTTCTTTAATCTCAATTTTATATAATATTTTTTTGTAACTAGCAGGATTAAGAGCTACAACTCACACACTCATCTTTTTATGTTAACATGGTAAGTCATCTCACCATCATTTACTTTTTGCTTAAGACAAGTGAACAGTTTTACATGGTTTTGACTTATTGTATTTTGATAACATACATGTTTATAAATGTCTTCTGGGATCTAAATATAATCTTGAGGATGTTCCGTTATTCTAGAATGATTGAGATAACCTAGGTTCTGACAGCTGACATTGAAGTAATCATTTTCTTGCGTATGAATGAATGTATAGATGTGTCTATTTAGTAAATAAATTATCTTTCTAATCTTAATAATAGTACAAGTTTTTCTAGTTCCTTAATAAATAAATGTTTATCAGTTGGATGTGTAATATCAATTCACATATAAATCTTGCTGAAGAAGGTTTAATGCAGTAGCTCGTAGGTTTGCTGGAATATCTATGCATTTGCATTAGTGCCAGAGTAATGTGCATATACTTTTACTTTTAGCAAAAGAAGTATATACTTTTATGACTCTTCTTATGGAAGTATTAGTAATTCTAGATCATTTTATAGTTTCATTATGAATAAGGTCTTTTCATAAGAGGTTACATAACTTCAGAGAAGTTATTATATAATTATTACCACTTTTACTGCTTTCTTTCATTTTAGGTAGACATGAATAAACTAAAACTCAGTACTATTTCTATTTGATCACTTGGATTGTAAAGTTCTTATCTATGATCTCTTTATTTGTTCTTTCCCTAAGACCAGATTAGCTCATGATTTTCGCCAAAATTCAAACTATAAAAGTCACACCTTATCAGCTCTACCTGAAAAAAAAAAAATGTTGAACTACCTGCTGAAAAAATTTGCCAGTAATTTCAAGTGATAAAATTATAATTCTATACTAAGACATTGCTACAGACTTTGCAAAATCAGTGTACATGAAATTCTTTCTGAATCAAGTTTGTGTTATATCGCTATTGCTTTTAGCTGTTGCATAATCTAATGAAATCCTTGAACAAATCTATGGTGTTCATCAATCCTTAGAAGTATTCAACCTATAATGATTACATGGTACTACTATGTAGTATGACAGTCTTAAGTTATGCACCATTCGATTTCCTTTTTATAGGCAGAAAAATCCTTTTATTGGTAATATGATTAGAATTCCAATAAATTTCTTCAAGGCAGTCTTGCATTAAAGGAATAGTTCTTATGGTTATGATATCATATTTTCTTCTGCAATAATCTATAATCATACTGAAATACATTAACAATATATATAACCTTTTCAGTAAAACTATATCAAAGTTTATAGATTCTAAACTTTCCAAATACAAATTATAAATAAACAATCAATTACACCTTTTGTAGTATTATTACTCTGCATTGCAATTTATTTTTTAGTATCTGAAAAATATTTTTTTTAACTGTTATAATATTCATAGATTATATTTATTCTTTTTTAAATCAGTAGTTAATTAATTATTTTTCAATCAAAATTAAGTTATATTTCTCTTCTTGCCAAAAGGAAAATAGAATTAGACACTATAAAAGTTTCTTTCACGAGCCAAAAAATGTTCAATAATATTAAAACCTATGCAATATGTGTATATGGTCATCAGTTAAGAAAATACTTCTTATGATTTATTATGCCTCTAAAAGCATAAATCATATTCTTCAATTATCAATATTTTATATCATATCAAGTCAAAATACCACCATTTCATTGAATTCCATTGTTGTCAATGTAAGTGCTTTGAGGAACTGCAATCAACAAGCTATTTACAGGTCAATAAATCAATATTCACTGGATGGTTTTCCTTAATTTATTGTAGTCATTTTCTTAGAATAACAACAATAATCTATATGAATTATAAATCAAAACCTTCTACAAAGATTCATTTTGTCTAAATAAAACAAAAATAGCGACTGAAAAATAGTAAAAAGTAAATTAGAATTATCTCATAAAACTGAAATAAATATCTTTAAATTTAGAAAGTACTTAATTTTTCAATAAAACATTGCTAAAAGATAGTTTTATTGATGTTGACCCTGATATGCCATATAAATTAATTTCATGAGAATAAATAACAGCTTAAATTGATAATACACCTTATAATAGTTATATATTATCAATAGAAAATGTAGGAATATTTCAAACATAATTTACATCATTTATATTTAAAGTGAAATGTGAACTAAACAATATGAAATACTGACTTCTAGTGCACTTTTGTTTATATTAGATACTTCATTTTACACACAAAGGGAACAAAAAGTCAACTTCACGTTTAACACCTAAACATTTTCATAAACTAAATTATAAAAGGAATTAACAAAGGAAGCAGTATCATCTAAGAAGGAAACTTCATTTTCAATTTAACACACAATTATTCCACCTAGACCTGGTTGGAAAGGTCTACAATAAGTATATGAGACACTTTGAGGGTAAGTCATTTTATACTGGAAACCCTATACTCATTACAACACTTTTATTCTAAGTTCCTCTTGCTACAGTTTTATATTTACCATTGGCTACAAACTCACAAAGTTTGTCAATACTTGTGCCTTCATCTTGAAGGTAATCTCTCGGATTGGTATTTTCTTATCACATTGCACAATTACAGTCTATGCTGACAGAGCTCTTTTTATCTTATACTCAATCAATTCTAGTGTACCCCAGAGTTTGGTTCTGTCTTTCACATACTTCTTTCTAGACAGCAAATAACCTACTTGCCTCACATCCTACAAGGCCCACACTTGCACACGTCATACAACTCTTTATTTTTCCCTAAACTACCCATCTCAAACATTATCCATATGCACCCAAGGCACTTCAAGCAAAACCTGCACGGATTCTATGAACAAACACCTTAGTAGCATCTACGAGTGGGGTAATACCAATCTTGTCTCAACAGCACTGCTCATATCTAAAAACATCACGTCTAAACCCACTTCATTGTAAACAGCAAGCACCAAGAATCCATACAAGTGATCCATATGTTAGCCCATACTATCACAGAGGATTTCTCATATACATCCTTAACATAACTAGGACTGCATCTCAAAGACAGACCTTTCTCTTCAGAGTCAGAAAATACTTCAGCTCCAAGAATTACTGGCCCTCTAAAAAGTTTAGATAAGTCCCAAACTGTAGTATTGTTCCTGCATCTGGGACAGTGCTGCTGTTGCACACACCAGCATCAAAGATTGCATCAAATGAAAATTTCCCCACTGACTGGCATGAAATAACTTACAGACACACTACAGCCTTTAGTCCATAGACATGCTGTCTCTTTTCACTGCCTTTTATAGCACTACTATAATGGCCTCTGTTTCTCAGATTTGGCTGGTCTTGTATCACCACCACCAGTATACAGGCATGCTTTATCCACTTGCCCTTCTTCCTCTCATCCATTTTCTCTCCAGCCACATCTGCAGAACCTGAATTAAGCATTATGTTTAGTTAGTTCGTCCTAAAACATCAGCCCATTGGGGTTCTTTCGCTGCTCATATCTTTGCTGCAGTCAACTCTTAACAGTAATACTGTAATGTTAATGGTATTGATTTCACCAGTCTTTGAAATGCTATAAATGTCATGAGCATTACCCTTCCTCCAGGACACATATGCTCAAAAATACAGTTCCTAGCAGTCACACAGAGTACAGATGTATAGTGTGTGCTTGTTGGATATTCGGTTTCACTGAACACTTTGAGCAGAGATATTGCATCAAGTTTTGCCAAAAGCTTAGTGATACTGAAGCTCAAACCATCCAGAAGATTCAGTAGGACTTTGGTGATGATGTCATGGGCACAACTGAGATCAAGTTGTGGTAAAACTGCTTCAAACATGGCTGCACGTCAGTGAAGAACAGGGCACGCTCAGGCAAGCCATCAACAAACTGAAATGAGAAGCTGATTGAGACGATTCAGCAAATAGTCAAGGAAGACTGTCGTGTAACAATCCTAGAAATTGCTCACGAAATGGGAATAAGAATAGGATCAGTGCATTCCATTTTAATGGAGGATTTGTGCATGAAGAGTGTGTTGGTGACATTCGTCCTCAATGTGCTGGTGGGACAGCAGAAGCAACTCCACATGGAAATCGCACAGAACTACAACCCAGACTTCATGAAGACTGTCATCACTGGTGCTGAGACAAGAGTTTATGGTCTCTGTTCCATGCATTCAGTTATCTTGCATGAAGGCAAAAGTCCAACAAGTGCTCACTACATGTCTGTACTTTAGGCATAACAGCTGGGAACTGATATAGTGAACCAGCATGAAAGTTATCATGCAAAAACAGGATGGGGGTGCATCACTTCCCACCCAAAGGGTTTTGTCCATACAGCATTAATTTTGAGGGGAAAAAATAAAGTCAGGTACTTTTTGAATGCACCTCATATAACATCCCCAACATCTTGTCTCCATTCTCTCTCATACTGAGGTAACTAGCTGTCTCCTTTACTGCAAGACATCCATTTTTGTCCCTCTAGTCATACTCTGACTTCTCATCTCCTGACACAAAACCACTTCAATCAATACTACTCCCCACTCAGTTGAGAGGTCTTGTGAGTTATTTGGTGACCTCACTGTTGCTGGTGCCACATAAAAATCACTCAGTACGCTATGTAAAGTGGTTGTTATTAGGAAGGACATTGACCATAGAAACCATATCAAAACAGACAATAGAACTTGGTGCAGTCTTTTGACTTGCCTGCTCCTGTTAAATTATCTGACCCATGCTAGCATAGAAAACAGGCATTAAATGATGATGATGAAAATCAGGACTTTTCTATATTTTTGAGATCAATCATTTCTTCAGTGTTAAAGATTATTACTTATTTCTATCATTTAAATGAAAATAAAATATATTAGATTAACAATCAATATCACTAGATATTATTGGGTTATTGATATTTACTATCACCTTATGCCCTGTATTTTTATATATACAAATTGACAGACAGACTGACACAGAGGCAGATCACTCTTACTCTTGCCAACTGAATGAAATATAAATTGTGGAAGAACAAATGAGACCAAAACAGATCCATTGTTTTTACCAGTTGGTTTTAAAGATCAAATCCAGTACTATATTTATATTATCTAAATGTTTTCATAAACTTATACACCTGGAATTATTTCCCTTGCCTATTAACAAAATTATGGTTATTAATAGCTTAGATAGTATTAGACTATCAAAGTTTTATCAGTTCACTAGACTACATATGTGGAACCTTGCATTATTTTTATTCTGTATGCAGAATGCCCCTTTGAAGTGTTTTCCTTTACCCAAATGTTTGATATTCATAGTCAGCATCACTGTATTCACTTTACTCTATATAAATTGATATACAAACTGATCGCTTTTCCATCTTGCCAACTGAGTAGAATATATTTTGCTGAGGGTTTCTAATAAAACAAGAACATATTTGTTACTTTCAATGACTGAATTTAAAGACCAAGCTTACTCTAATCTGCATAGTCTAGATGAACAGAAACACTTCCTCCAGAAAGTTTTATACTAGTTTAGGAAATACGTAAATTGTTGTCCTTTCATTTATATTAAAATTACATTGTCTAAAGTGTCCTTTCCGAATGTAAGATGGAAATTTGGCTGCTATTTATCATAAGTTTAGTTACATTTGTTATTGAATATATGTGTGTACGCATTATTTGGAAGGGTGTGACAGGTGGTATCTATCAAATTATAAACTGTATTTGCCATTGTATAAGACGTGCTTTTTCTACTTTTAAATATACCAAATAATTGCTCTGCACCTAATGCAACGCTATTACAAATGGAAGACTGAACACTGTAGGCTAAGAAGCCAGATGAGCTTAAGTCCACAGCACAAAATGCAGTTACTTATAAAATACTGAAAACAAACCAAATTATCAGTTTGTTTGCATGCACTTTCAAAAAATTGCTTATGGTACATGAGTTATGTAGGGTAGTCACATTACCTCATTGAACCTTATTCCTCGGCATATATAACCTATACCTAATACATGCTTTACATTAACGACTTGTTTATTATCTACAGGAAAAGTGCTCTGAGAAACATGAAAGGAATGTTAAACTTTCATCTGCTTGTCAGCTATTTGCAATGTCTGGATGACAACAAAACCACAGCCATTGTGCACCACCCTGGTAGCTAATTATGGTAATACAATATATCACAGCCAAAAATATGAGTTTTACACTCTGTATGGCAATTTGCTTGAACAAAATATGAATAAGTATACCGCTGGTGTGAAAAAAGATAAAGATGAGAAATAGTACTGTTCATAATATAGTTTATTTATGATAAATTTCCTATAGGAGTTCACAGACTTATGGTTGAAAAACAAAAAAGTACTGCTAATGCATTAAATTGAAGCTAACTATCAAGCAAAGAAACATGGTAATGGAACAACTGCTCAATATTTTGTTGCCACCAACTGAACACATGGTGAAGAATTGAAGGAAATAGGAGCAGCTGAAAGCTGCTACATGTAGCAAACACTATCTGTAGGGGAAATGTAAAGTGACCTGAACTAGACAAGGGTGATACACTAAAGGAGTATGGGCTCTTCAATACTCATCCAAATGATTACATACTATTTAAGTCATAGCAATAGACAAAGATGTCACTGACTTTTAGAGAGTTAGCATCATGGTAATCCAGATTTATGAGGAGAAAAAACCCTCTATATGAGAGCTAGAACAAGAATAGCACAAAAATAATAATACTTCCTGAATACATTGATAATATCCTTAAGTTTCACTGGTGTGTGATTAAAGAAAAAAGAAGTTAATTTGAAATTTCACAGACAGCAAACATGAACTAAGCCCCTTTGATATTTGATATACCATCAACAAAATGGCAAAAATCGAAGGGAGCTAAATCAGTGATTATTAAAACATGGCTATAAAAAGACACGCTATAACACTTGTATTAGTTTGTTGTGCTGACAGCATAAAACTACCACCTTTTAAAAGAAGCACATTGCCTCAGGAAAGAATATCCAATGGCATTTATATTTTTCTATTTAAAAGGTTGGATAAATTAGGAAGGAATGAAATTGTGGTTTGATAAAGTGTGAACTAGGTGTCCAGTGGGCTGTTAAAAAAAAAAACCCTTATTAGTTTGGACCAGAAAAATAGGAGAACTGAAAACCCAGTGAGCTATAATTCTATAATTCAAAGTGACCTAACTAGCCTACAACTTTGAAAAGATCCAAGTGGAACATGTGGTGCAAGTGGATGCAGTCTTCAGATTTTAAAGAGATATGATGAAGAAAGAGGCCTGTTACACAGATGTGTGTGTGTGTGTGAAAAGTCCTTGGAATGCTGTGGAAGTAAAGATACTTGTGAAATCATTAAAAAATCTTGGTATTAGTAATGTTTTTGAGGGTACTGATGATGACATTGTTTGAAAGAGATACTGTTGACCCAAATTCAATTGCAGATAATTCCAGTGATAAAGATACCAGTTAATGAGAATACCATTAATAAGAATGAGGATGCTGATTTACCTTCTGAAATTAAAATTTTCTAGGTTTTGTGAATGATACAATTTTCCAAGATTTTGTGCTGCTTGCTATGTACAGTAGATTGTACTGTTCACTGCATTCATTTTTTTTTTTTTGTTTTTCAATTGCATCTGTATACTAATATTCAATGAAATTTTGATTTGTCTGCATGTACTGTAACTATTAAAACAAATTCTTTCAGATTTATTGTACTTGGTTGGTTGTTATGTTTCATTTTCAACCTGTGTATGTACTTTTGTTTGCATGTACCAAGATTTAGTAATACCAATATATTTCTTATTAGCTTTGGCAAATTTAATTTAGTTTCCTTTAAAGGTTAGTATAAAGTTACATTTTATAATTTCAAGCTTTATTCTAGTACACTGTTACTATATTGTATTTACATGTACAGACTCATACAATTTCCCAAACAAAACTACTTTAAAATATCTTTCACAAAATATTTGATGAAACTATAATTATTTCTTTTTTCCAAAACATTATCATTGTACATCTTCTACAGGAGTGTGTCTTATACACTAGCCTATACAATATGTACAGGCATTCTAGTCATAATTCTGTTGTTTGATATAGCCATTTTTTAAAGATGGCAGAGTGTGATTTCTAAAAACTTAGGCTGCTACTCTGAACAGGTCAGACAATTGAAAAGAAACTCATCTTCCAAAAAGGGGCACTATCCCTTGCTCTTCCTGCCTTACACATTCTTTCTAATTCTTTCTAAGGCAGGGGAAAGGTTGGATTTATTCATTACTTCAGGTATGAAGTTCCCATTAGGGAATGTGTATTTTGACTAAGGAAAGCTAAGTGAGAAACAGGGTTCTTTTGCAATCATCATCATCATCATCATCATCATCATCATCGTCATCATCGTCATCATATAATGTCCATTTTCCATGCTGGCATGGATTGGATGGTCCAACTGGGGTCTGGGAAGCCAGGAGGCTGCACCAGGCTCCAGTCTGATCTGGCAGTGTTTCTACAGCTGGATGCCCTTCCTAACGCCAACCACTCCGAGAGCGTAGTGGGTGCTTTTTTACATGCCACCGGCACAGGGCCAGAAAGAGCTAGCATCGACCACAATTGGATGGTGTATTTTACATACCACCGGCATGGAAGCCAGTCAAGGCGGCACCGGCATCAGCCACGTTTGGGTGGTGCCTTTTACATGCCACCAGCACGGGTATCACAACTACAATTTCCATTTGAATGTGATTTGATTTGATTTGATTTTGATGTACTTGACTCAATAGGTCTCCTCAAGCACAGCATGTCACCCTACGATCCAAGGAACTTTTGAATGGGCTGGTTATGTGACACTGGTGTGGGTTACAGCTGTGAGCTCACTTTATTTGCCAAGTCTTTTCAGTCACAGCATATCTCCAGAGACTTTGGTCTCTTGTCATTGCCTCTGTGAGGCCCAATGTTCGAAAGTCATGCTTCACTACCTCATCCCATGTCTTCCTGGGTCAACCTCTACCCCAGATTCCTTTCACTGTTTGGGAGTGGAACTTCTTCACACATCTCACCTCATCCATCTGGAGTACATGACCATACCAGCACAAACATCTCTCTTGCAGAACACATTCAAAGCTTCTTATGTCCAAAATTTCTCTCAGGGCTCTTACACTCTGTCGTGTGTGCACACTGACATTACACGTCCAGTGGATCATGCTAGCTTCATTTCTTTCGAGCCTACGCATGTCCTCTGCAGTCACAGCCCATGTTTCACTGCTGTGAAGCATGGCAGTTCACACACATGCATCATACAATCTACCTTTCACTCTGAGCGAGAGGACCTTTGTCACCAGTAGGGGTGGAAGCTTTCTAAACTTTGCCTAGGTTATTCTTATTCAACTGGTAACACTCTCTGAGCATCCACCCCCACTACAGATTTGGTCACCTAGGAAGTGGAAGCTATCAACTACTTTTAGTTTCTCCTCCTGGAGTGTGATGGAATCTGTTTTCTGAGCATCTGTGGTGTTTACTGCCCCTGTGCATCTGCCGTACACGAAAGCTATCTTCCCGGTTAATCTTCCTTTGATGTTGTTGCACCTCTTATGTGTCCATAGATTACACTGGGTAAATCTTATGGAGTTTCTGCCTCCACCTTTTCTACAGATCAAGCAGGGCCACCTATCTGAAGGGGTGTGTGATGTGTTCGCCTTCCTACTAACTAGAACTTTGGTCTTTGTAACATTGACTCTAAGGCTCTTCGATTTTAAACCTTGCTGCCACACCTGAAATTTCTTCTCTAGTCCTGGTAGTGATTCTGCTATGAGGGCCAGGTCATCAGCATAGAGGAGCTCTAAGGGGCAATCATGTATATACATATATATGGCTCTTATAACTTTGTCTAAAACTTTTGGTCAATTATCATAATCAGTGACATTACATCCATTTTCCCCAAGTTGGAATGGAATTTATTGTTTTATCAGACTATTTATCTTTTATTTACTTGAAAAATCATTCATACAATTCTATTTCTCCTCTTCACCATAAATCATCATTAAGTCAATGTGTTCATGCAATGCATTCATGTGCCTCAAAGCCTGCAATCTCCCAATCCCCTCAAATTGAGGCTAACCTTTTTAGACTCTACATAAAAAATGTACACCAACTTAGTGGAATCATCCTGTCAGCTATTATTCAGCTATGAGAGCACTGTAAGCTGTATTTTCACAGATACTACTTCCTACTTTGCAATCACCTCTATAATGCATACACTTTACATAATTCTTCCAAATCACTCTGCCTTCACTCCATAGTGCATACACCAAGTGCTAAAATATTTCCTGTCACTTCAAACAAACAAGTCAACCAGTCAGGACAATGTTCCTTTCATTGCCCTTAAGTAATGCAATCCAAAGCTAGCTCCCAAGCCAAACACTTCAATCTTTCTGTCTTTTCTACTCTAGGTACAAGGCCTGAAATTTTGGAGGAGGGGTCTAGTCAATTAGATTGACGCCAGTATGCAACTGGTACTTAATTTATCAACCCCGAAAGGAATTTGAACTCAGAATGTAAAGACAGATGAAATACCACTATGCATTTTTTTCGGCATGCTAACATTTCTGCCAGCTCGCCACCTTAATCTTTTTCTCTGCAGGATATATCCCTATCTTTGGAAACATGCTACAGTATATCCTTCCTCCGAAAACACCAAATTCTAATCCTACAAGCAATTGCTCTCATTTCCTACATATCAAAAATGATGAAAAGTTGTCAACAGTCATTTTTTCCATCTCCACTTTACCACTTTCCTCTGTAGAGCTAGATTTCCAAGATTGCTCTCCTGCATCACTCCTTGTCCTTGAGAAATTCAGCAAAACAATGTTGTTGCATTTTTCAGAATCTAAACAAGTCAGCCATGAGTATCTCAATTGTATTCTACAGCCCATGGCCTCCACCTGTCTAATCTTAAAAGCTTTCAGTCAGATTGAACTGTTACAGATGCATCTCTGTCTAACTCAAGGTATCAACATTGATATGTTCTATGCTTTTCTTTTTCCCTTCACACTTTTCCTCTTGTGCATTAGCAACTTACTTACAGTTACCTCTAATAACACTAACTCCTAAATAGAGAATTCAACTCTTCACACCTTCTTAACCTTTTACATGCAGGCACAACATGGACACCTCAACTATACACAACCCAGACTCTTCCCATCAAACCAACCATACCTCATTAACCAAAGAACTTGAATATATTCTCCAATGAGACTGTGTCAACCTGGTCTCCTTTAACAGAACAACAGTACAGTCATTGGTCAGATAAAGGAAACACTCTTGTATCTCACCACTTCCAGTCTTAGTCAACATGGAACAAACCACTTCAAAGTTACTAGAATGTTTTACCTCACAATCACTAACGATCTGGCCATCTCACATTTAACAAAGCATAACTGTGTCCTATAGACCAGCCTTCCTATTCAAGACTGGAAAATAATTCAGTTCTAAACAGTTACTGATTCTCCTGAAAGCTCATGTGAAACTCACAATGGAATATTGTTCCTACATGTTAGTGTTGCTACTAAGCATATGAATCTCCTTCTTCCAACTGATTGCCAAGAAGTCACTAATTAACACACCTCAACCTGTAGCCTATAACTGTACTGTCTTCCCACTGTGTGTGTGTGTGTGTGTGTGTGTGTGTGTGTTTCTCTTTTTTCTTTTTTTTTTTCCTACAGCAACTACAACACCCTCTGCACTCTAGTAATGGTGGTATGCTAGAAATTTACATAATACTGTCATCCAAGGCCATCCAACACATGAAAGATACTGAATCATTCTAGATGAAAGGAAAATTAATGTAATAAATAATTTTCTTTAAGAAAATAATTTTCAAAATAACAATAGAAATTTGTCTTATTTCTAAGAATTTTAATTAAATGACAGATACAAAAGACTTTGCACATAATATTAGATATTACCTGCTTGTTCCTCATAGCAAATTACTGTACCTCTTTATTTGCTTTTTACTGAAGTCAGGTATAGTTTTTTTTATGAATAGCATAGTGCCATAAATAACTAAGATAATCAAAGAGGTTTACACACTTTTGGAAGACTATTTTCATAAAATGAAAATATTAAAATATCTCTTTTAATACAACAATGATTTTTTTAAAATCTAGACTTGCATATTTGATTTTATTTAAATTAGAAAATGTGTGCAGCCTTATTTATATACTCTTTCTCAAGCAGTATGTTTTATATTAGCATGATAAGGTAAAATAAATGTTCACAGTAATAGATTCATGAGCTGCAGGAAGATAGCCATTCAAATGTCAGATGGAATAATTTACATCCTTTTCTACATTTATTCTTGCATGATGGTAGGATGTGTGACATCGCAAATTAATCAGCTTGTATATTAAATTGAACTGATTAAAATATTTTTACCACTATTAATTTTCAAATGCAATGATTTATTATAAGAAAATTCCAAATTTGACTTTACCCTACTATACATTTATTTCTACCCTATTCTTTACTATATATTTTTTATTGTTTTGTTTCAAAACAAATCATTTTGATTTGTTGGCCAGTTAATTCCTAACTCAAAATTTAAACAAATTAAATATAAAGAGATGAATAATAGAAATAATGAGCAAATGATGATCAACTTATATATTTTTAGGACTTAGTTAGAAGATGTGGAGATGTATCCATGACTTTTGCTGGTCCAGCAAAACAGGTGAGATTAATGCAGTTTATGTTCAACTTCAGCAATAGTCTCCATCACTTTTGAGATGTTAGAAGGTGTGATAGATTAATGTTGAACACACAGAAGTAGATTTCTAAAAATTAGGCAGATCTCTACAGAGATTGATTAAAGACTTATGCAGGGAGAATATTTTGGCTGGAGTGCACAATCTGAGAGCAATGGAAGGGACAGTGTTAGTGGTCTTGCTGGTTTGAAGCAACTGAAGATATTTTCATATGTAGTTTATGTGCATATGCACTAGATAGATTGGTGTAGAGGTAAGAAGAAAGGTTTTAGAGGAGTTTTGTTATAGTAGTGCAGTGTAGATGTGAATACAAAGCAAACAGCCTTTCTCCATGAGAGCCTTCTGAGATGAAGAAAAGTGGCAACAAAAGTTCTACAAAGTGGCAGTAATAGTTTTGGCAAGGGATCAAAAGGAGTGATTACAATTTGAGAAGGAGAGCTTTCATTCTGTGTCAATCCTAAAAATATCTTTTGACTTCTAGGAGTTACAGCAGAGGATTAAAGCCACTCAGTTTGTGGAAGTACGAGTTGCCTAGAAATTGTAGGCTATGTTCTCGGCCTGTACTGCTACAACTACATGCAAATCATTTGGAGTATTTAATGTTGTGTGGAGGATGTGAAGTTACATGTCCAAGATGATAGTTTCAGTCACTCAGTCACTTGTTTAGCTGTCTGTGATAGGTCAGCATGTGTGCATATGTAAGTGACTTTATCAAAATTATAAACTATTAATAAAATAAAATGTAATTGTAAGAAAAAATAGCGCTGATTAAAATCATGTCAGCTATGATATTTCCTAGGAAGCCCATCAGTACCAAATTAGAGAAATTACAATTTTTCTGAATGTACACGCATAGATTTGTGTATGTGTTTGTAACCGGGTTGTTGAATACATACATAAATGGAAAAGTTCTTTCACATTCTGTGAGACTTTTTTTTCACCCAATACTTGACAATACTCTATTGTATTACTGGAGGGTGAGGACTTGACTTGGTTATCCATGCCAGTGGCATCAACTATTTTTCCAAAAGTAAAAAGTACTTCAGCAAGAAATAAATTTTAAAATTACATGAAATTACAATAAAGCAGGAGCTGAAATACCTTAAATCAAAAGATAATTCTAAAATACAAGAAAAATTCCTGTGGTGATGAATAAATAGATTCATTCAAATCATTAAATTGTTGTTAAAATAAAAAATATATATAATTATTTCAAATAAATATATTTTCAAATAGCTATAAATTCTAAAATATATTTTTTTAAATAATTTTTATTATTGGCAATTGAAAATCTTATATATTCATGTTCATTAATGTTCATTAATGAAAATGTACATTTACATATTTCAGTAAAGCATTACAACACTTATCGCTACTTATATCTCTCTTTACAGACAATGGGCCTAATGGGAGAATCATCTTTTCTGATTGTCTATAATACTCAAAAACAAAATTACAGTATATAATATTTTTTCCATCTCAGATTTTTATATTACTTTATATGCAATAAAATAGTCCAAACTTAGAATCTTAGAACCTGTTTTCATTTTAAAGAAAAATAGTTATAAGAATAATGGCTACAAAACTGGTTGTTTGTTCTACTTTGTATAATAATTTATTATTGATTTCTTTGGTACACAGTTCTATATAAAAGAAAGAAAAAAACAGTGACTGAACTGAGCTACCGTATATCTTGATACTCATACAGATTCTTGTAGGAACTGAACTCAAAATATAAATGGGTGTAATTAAAAACTCCAAAACATCAAGACTGACAGTGAGGTGCACAAATGGTGTGGCTCACTCCTCTTGAATAACTAATAACAAAAAGTAATTGTGTATGTATAGCCTTTAGGAAAACATTTTGAGAAATTATACAAGAAATTTCAAGATATATGTATATAAAGCGGTCTTAATGGTTGAAAATATAACAATTATCTAGCACAGCTAAACTTCACAAAGCAATATTTCAATTCACAGAATACAAAAGATTTGCACAACAGAGTAATTAAAATATTTCTCACTTGTTACACTATAACAAGCAACATTCAATTGACTATTGAGCATTAATGATTTTCATTTCACTTTTTAATCAAAATTACAGCAGACAAAAAATTTATCAAAAATATAATATAGAACTGAATGTGATAGTTACCCAATGATGAAAAACAACTTTTATTCTATTCCAGTTATAATTAGACACACATCACATAACACAGTTTTAGGATATCAGATCAATGTTGCTTGAAAAAAATTATTTCAACACTAATTTTAGTAGTTTAATTCATACAGAAGAATACCAGGGGGAAAATAAAAGCAAGAAATTTAAAGCTCATCTATAACATTAAATGCACCATCTTTTTTTAAAAAGTTATAATTTAGTAATTCTCAATTTCTTAAATGCCTTACGACATATCTATAATCTTTTTCATGAATTCATAGTCACAACATCTAATTATTGCTTTTTTTTTTTAATTCTGGGAGCATTTTAATTTGAAAATGTTATCTTCCATTGAATCATAAATATTAACTCTCAGCATGTTAATCATATTTTAATGATTACCCAAATATATGTTTAAAATCAAATGTTTTTCTCATACAATATCTTCCAAATATCAACATCAAAAGCAGCACCTTTTTAGCTTTTCTGTGTAAACATTAATTTGGCAAGATATACTACACAGTGCCATTTGCAGTGAGGCCTAACTCTTGGATCTTCCCATATCTTCTTTTTCACTTTCTATTTCTTCCTTTGTTTTCTTGTTACTTTCCACTACCATCAGACAACAGTTTTAAAACTATCAGATGTCATCCATCCACATTATACATCCATAACAGTGCAACCACTTCTGCATGCACTGGCACAGGCTAACATCTTTAAGCATTTGGCTGACTACCCACATGCCATAGGTCACATAGCTGTGGTTGACCAAGAGTAATGCAACATTGCTGGTAGATGCATTTTAATGTCTAACCACTTCATTTTACATCTATTTACATCTACCTGCCTTTCCTTCTAATTACAGTTGTACAATCAACATATACACACATCATTCCTCTCCAACTTCTGTAAAGTGCCTGTGTTTACTGATATGTAACATTTTGTTCCTTATCTGTGCCTCAGTTTGCAAGCCTTTTACACAGAGAATTCATTGGTCTTCAGAAATTACAACACTAAGAAAGCATGTGTAAGAAGAGGAACGTTCCCTAGTGGTGAAATATGGAACCTAGAATAAATCTCCAGAGATTTTCAGATTTATTGAGAATGATTTGTTGGTTGTGTAATATTAAACTGCCTGAAAAATTGAATGCAATGAAACTGTAAAAGCAACAGAAAATTAAAAGTATTGGCCAATGTGCATTGATGGAACCACACTAGTATGGACATTCCAGAGAAATGGGTCACATTTGCTGGTTGAAAGCTCTATCAGAATGTTACACTGGAAAGTGAATAGACAAACCAGACAAGACACAAGAAGAAATATCAGATTTGAGAATTTGGGGACCGAAAAATAAGAGAGTGCAGAAATAAGACATGTTTATATGATATATCGCTACCCATCCAGTACTGAAAAATATGTTACAATGCTGACAATAGTAAGGATACTAATGATAATCATGCTATCAATACAGCTCAGCAACTTACAGCTGTAAATTTTTAACACAAAATTTCATGTTGGCTCTTTATTCCTGTCCATGACAAAATCACAGACTACAGCATACACATGATCACAAAAACACAAAAACACAAATTTCACAACTTGCAAAGTAAACACAACAATGTCACTTGGCACACCACCTCATAAAGGTCACTGCTAGCTCTCACTGTGCACACAATTGTGTGCTACCATCTGTTAGCGTGCTACAGAACTAGTCCAGGAACTTTTTGATACCATGACATGCTACATACTGTGCATGTTTAAGTGTTTCTGATCAAATAGCATTTGGTCAATCGTTCTAAAATTTCTTTTAGCAACCAGGCAATGGGCCATAGGCAATGTTTTGAGTGGCATAGGCACTTCAAAAGTGAAAGAACGTCCCTGGAAGAGAATGAGAGATCTGGAAGACATGCCACGAGCATCACCCATGGAAATGGGGAGAAAATTCATTAGCTTGTGCATGAGGATCGTTGGAGAACAATCAATGACATTGCTGATGCTGTTGGTCTGTCACATGGGCCCATGCAGACAATCTTAATATCTGCAAAGAATTGGATTCTTCACAACAATAAACCTTGTCACTGAGCTCTCCTCACTCGTAAGTTTCTCACCAAAAACAACAAGGTACTGCTTCCACACCCATCCTATTTGCCAGATTTATCATCTGCAGACTTCTAATTCTTCTACAAGGTGAAAAAGCAGCTCAACAGTTGCCGTTTTTTAACATTGTTGTAGAGATCCAGAGCAAATCTCAGAAGGTCTTCGACTCACCTACGGAAAACAACTTCCAGACTGGATTCCAAATATGGTAGGAATGCTGGGACTAGTATATTTCTGTGCAAGGTGGATATTTTGAAGGAGATGATGTTAAAACTTAGGTAAATAAGTTACTTTTTATTAAACGTAACTAGTCTGGGAATCTTTTGATACCACCTCATAGATAAGCTGATTGCAAAAATAGGAGAGCCATAAGACTGATTAATTCTTTGTCAAATATAAACTAGATCTCTACATTTGGTGACTCTTATTAGTTCTTGCACTAAAAATACACAACTGAAAGATGTAACCACTGAGGCTAGGTTTGTTACTAAGAGGAATGGTATTAAGTCTAGTTGCTTTTTTTTCTCATCCTCCTCCTCATCATCATCATTTAGTGTCTGCTTTCCAAGCTGGCATGGGTTATATGGTTTGACTGAAACTGGTAAGCTGGAGAGCTGCACCAAGTTCCAATCTGATTTGGCATAGTTTCTACAGCTGGATTTACTTAATGAAATATAGTATGCACTTGGTGGAAACTAAATATATTTGAAAGATAGTTCACAAGTATGAAAAAGAGATGTATTTGACTGATGTATTTCTCCTTTTATAAAAACTGACACTATGGAAAATTATATTTTCTCAGTAAAAGGTGGGAGGGATATAATAATGTTTGAAAATTCTTCTTTTGTACAATCAAAATCTTGAATGTTTAAAACATAAATTCAAAGACTGTTTTGAAAAAAAACTAAATAATCTTAATGGAGTTAGACAGTGGGGGTGGGAGGGGGCATGATTTATAGTAGTGTAAAAATATAACCAAGATATATTTCTATGATCCCATTATTCCTTGGTCCCAATTTTAATAAAACCACTTCTAACCACTTTTCTCATTTATTCTGTTTGATAAATTTTAAAAAGAAATTGCATGCAACAGTAATAAAAAATAATTATAAAGATGCACTAAAATTCTACAGGAAGTCTGGATTGTGAAGTCATATTACATTCATATTTTTCTCTTACTAAGGACGACAATTACTACACATTCTGATAAAATACTAAATTAATAAAGAACTAAATTTAGTACTTCCTTTTGTTGAAATTTCTTAAAGAAATACACTGTCAAAATTCCTATTTATTTAGCAATTATCTTTTCTTAAATCTTGTTTTAATGTTTTTTTTTTTTACCAAGAATATCTTTTTCCATGAAAATCATGTTCAATATTTGACACAAATATTTGTTCAAGGCTAGTGGAGCAAAATGCCAATGAGATACAGTTAAAGTAGTTCTGAGCTCAAATCCAGCTAGAGTTGACTTTACCTTTCATCCTTTCAGGTTGATAAAATATATATTAGTCAAGAACTGGGGTCGGTTTGACTGCTTCCATAACCAGTCACATGCCTTGTGCTGATATGAGAAATGGTTATTTATACAATTCGACAAGTCAACTTTACACGAATTATAATAAAATTCAATGTACTAACACAAATGATAAATCTAGAACAAATATTTACATAAAATGCTTTTACTACTACAAACCATGAGAAAGAAAAGTATGTTTATCTCATGTGACTAAATTAACAAAATGCTATACACCACTACAGTACTTGAAGCAATTTTGAAGATCACAGGTAGCTTCTGTACAAGAAAATTATAAGTATTATCTACATGAAAGAACACCAATATCTCTAGAACCAGGACAGTCACTGAGAAAGGAGTTTTGCCCAGAGATATAATGCAAGGCAGCAAGGGAATATTATATCAAAATCCATTAACTATTGATTCATAATCTTTTAATGTTCATACCACAATTCTGAAATGCAGTAAAGTACACTCTGTATTTGAATTAGGATTAGTTACATTTAAAGTTTCACTTTGACAAAATTAAATTTTATATCAAACTACATGTACCATTCATGTCTTCTCATATCCCCAATCCAAAGTTGTCATTCATAAATATGTATACAGAGGTCATATACAATATGTTAATATGGATTCAGTCTTGTGAAAATGGACTTTGTGGATAAACCACAAGAGCTTTGACAGCTTGAATTGAAAATAGAACAACCTAGAGTTTCATTTTTCATTAAAGACTCATCAGAGATTACTTAACCTCTGCAGCTTGAAACAAATCGCAAAATCTTGAGAAGTATTTCTGAAATTTACATAATGATAGGAGGATGACGAATGGTTAGGTATTAAGAATTTTAGTACTAATGAATCTTCAAATAAAGATGAAACTAGTCGGTTCAGTTCTTACAGCCAAAGCCCCTGAGATTTATCCATTGGATCTATTTTCACAATGTTACTAAACATATGACTTTCACATGCATATTCACAGGTATGTTGCATTGGTACTATATTTATTAATGACTGACCATCAAAGCTGAACCATTATGTAAATTTCATTATGCTTGTCTTAATATACTTATATTTGCAATAAATAATTTGCTTCTGAACTTTGACAGCTCATAATCTGTGGTGATTCCTGATGGGTCTTTAATGAAAGACAAAACTAATCAGTCAGATACTCTCTTCAGGCTTCTAAACTTCCAGCAGTTTGTCTATGAGTTCTATTTTCACAGCAACACTAAATAAACATATCTATTTCAATCACACTAATTGTAGTTATTAAAATTCCCATTATTTAAGTATTGAATATCATTGTATTTTAGAAACACTATTTTAAATCTTTAGTCTAGTATTCACCATCAATTGCTATCAAATGCACATCAGGCGTATAAAAATAGTAGTCTTGCAATCTTCTCTCATTTCTCTACATTTATCAACATCTTGTGCATATAGTATTGATAACTATGTATATTAGTCTTGATATTTTTACCATTATTTTCTCTAAATAAGTTAGATGAAGTGGATCAGCATCCATGATAGTTGAGGCAATTAGTACTTAGATTGCACTTCTGCAGATCATAGTCCAAAATGTGTACAAAATCAGGGGGTAAAGACTTGGAGCTCTGGGGAGGGGTAATTTCAAAAAGTGTTTAATGTAAGGTGTTGGGGGTAAGATACAGAAGGGATGCCAAGGACATAGACAAATAGAATGAGTAGTCCGATTATATTGAGTTGGAGAAAGAAATGTATTGGTTGGTGATTCCCAGGATAAGGCTTTCTGAATAACTTCTCGTAGGAAGGAAGATAAAGAGTCCATGTGATGCTCCTTCAAGTGTTGTTTTGCTAGGCTTTAAAACTGCCAGGCAGTGATGGGTTTGAATTTCTCCAATAGTTGTTCAGGTGTCTGGAGGAAGGAAGCTCTCATGGTTCAAGTTCTTAATAGAAAGAACATAGATTATTTTTTTTATCTTCTTTATGTAATTTTTTAGTGGAAAATTTCAAGAGTTTGATAAGGTGGGTATGTTACATTAAGTTTTGTGAATGTAGTCAGACTATTTTTTAATTTGCTAATGATACTTTGTGTATTGCTTCACTGCTTGTTTTATGGGATTTTTTTTTTTGTTACAAATATTAGCTATTTTAGGTTTATAGTCTTTATTATTTCTTCATTTAGTGACTGGACGTTAAGGTATGTGTTTAGAGTTTGACTTTTTTTTAATCAAGTTTCATCCCTATTTTAGAAATGTCATTAACAGAGTATTATTTTGCAAATGTTGCCTTATGGCATATGTATCTTGGAAATGTCAATTATTTAGTTGAATAGCATCAATGTTAGAGATTGTAGTGATGTTTTGTACATATTGCTTTTTTTTTTTTTGACACATTGAATTTCAATGTCGTTTTTTTTTTATAAATTAACAAAAATGCTTGTTTCGTTCATGAATGGGAGTGTGTTGTGATGATAGTTAGAAGAGGGTTGTATCAGTATTTGTTGCGGTAGAAAGGTATGATCAGCACAAAGTGACATCTGAAGAATTGTAGATAGCTTTATTAGGAAAGTTGGTGTACTGGTGTAGATTATTCTTCCAGGATGCATTGACATTTTTCCTCATACCTCAAATTATTTGCAGAATAATCTGAGATATGAGTTGTCCTATCTAGTTTGGGGCTTGTAGTGTTGTTTCATGTAATGTGAATGCCATGTGTGTTTATATTTTCTGTTCCATAAAAATTAGCTTTAAGCCATTTGTGTTATATAGCAACATGTTTAAATTTTGTGTGTTAATTTATTGTTTAAAATTGTAGGTTTAAAAAGGAAATAAAAGTTGTTGGTATTTATGTTATCTGTATGTGTCAATATTTTATTGGGGTGTACTTCCCTTTCCATCAATTTTTGTATGTGTTTTGCCTAGAGTTGACACTTTCTATACATATTGAACCACATGTTGCCTATAATATTCAAAGAAGAATGATTGCAGCTAGCTTAGTGTGAAATATGGGTGTGTTGATGTAGCTTGTTTAGAATGTAAGGAGAGTTTGGTTGTGATGTTATTGTGCTTCACCTAATATTATCTTTGTTTTTGTAACAAAATGGGGCATATATATTGACATTCCCACTCCCTAAGTAGTATTCAGAGATGTGCTGAGGCAATGTAGATTGGATGTTAGTATAGTGAGATGGTTGGTAAACTCGTTAATAATATACTTCTGCTTATAACCTCAACATTATTGGTTTTTACTTTGAATATTTGTTTTTCTAATGTATTATTATGACCTGTGAATATTTGAATGTTGTGTGATATTTCAAGTAATAGATGCAGGATTTTATGTATGCTGAGGTTGCAGTCATGATCTAGCTTATACTGCCTTATCAAATTAATAATGAAGAGTCAAAGCTAGCAGAGTTTTGTAGCTATTCCAACAGCATAGTATATTAAAGATCATAGGACTGACAGTTGCATGATTACCATTACCCAACAATATTTAACTAAGAAGTAGAGACCATCACCCTTTAAATATCCATGAGGATGTTTTAATGGAAATGATGCAAAAGATTAAGTATTTTTAAAATTTTGAAAAATTTATATAGAAATGTTTCCTGGATTAAAAGAACATATTGTATCCTCTTGTAAATAGCTTGCAGTCCATTTATTCAAATATATAGCCCTACAATACATTTACTAAATAAAATAACAATTTACATTTAATATTTTTAAAAATTAATATATCTACATTCAAGAAATAAATTAATAGTGAAATAGATAAAAGAAGAAAAGTTTATTTTTGAAACAAAATTAAAGAAATTATGCTCATAATGATTTTTATCTTCACAACAATAAATAAACTGTTATTTTCATAATCAATTATTTCATTTTCATTGAAAACAATTTGTCAGATATAACTAGCTGCATTTCCAGTAAACATAAAAAATATTTGCATATTTTCTGAATTTTATCAAATTTTCTGAGTGTAGCATAATACCAAATCTTGACAAACTGAGAACTTAAGCCTTTTGTTAATATGATATTATGCAGAAAATTTCTGCCAAATATGCATTTCAAAAGACCACTTTTATTCTTCATCATCTTTATACATAATACAAATCTATCTGTATAACTATGATAAAACAGACAATTCATCTTATTTCACATAAAAGGTATTATTTTCCTCATATTTACTCAATGGCCAACAAAAAGATTTCAAATTAACATATATAATAAAATTAATTTATTCAAATATTACTGATCATCCCTATTATGCAATGATAATGATAAAATGTATATCCTTTGGTTCAATCATTCATTTATTTAGATCTGAAGATATATGGAATTGATTGTAATTAACATATTCCTCATAGGTTTCTGAAAATTAAAGACAATTTTATAGACCTATGCTTTAAATTATAATATTTAAAGATCACTTATCGCAAAAATATCTATTTACAAATGTTTTCTAATTTCATTGGTTAAGTTTTTACACAAATAAAAATATCATTTTTTAAGACATTTATCAAATAAGTAAATGGATGCTTGTCAATGCATGGGAAAGCATAATACAGCCTTATAATGAGAAATAAATAAATAAGATGAACTATTTGAAAAAGAAATTGAAGATATATAGTTTATTTCCAGAAATACATTATATCATCCACATTATACACACATACATGGTATAAACATATATATATATATATAAATATATATATATATATATATATATATATATATATATATATATATATGTATATTGATATATGTGAATACAGAGACTTATACATGTGATGTGTGTGTGTATCCACACATACACATGCACACACACATTTATATATATATATATATATACACATATGTATGTATATAAGAGTGCATAGCCAAGTGGTTAAGGTGTCGTACAATTGCATGATCATGATTTCAATTCCTAGAGCAGATGGTGCATTGTGTTCTTGAGTAAAACACTTCATCTTGCATTGCTCTGTGATCACTTTGACACCTTACACTTAGTACACGGTGCATCTACTCAAACAACATTGATTTGATGGAGGGAGTGACCTAATGTGCAGCATGAACATTTTATCACTATAAACAAATCACTTGTACAGGTTGTTTAGCAAAAGCTGAACAACACTGATATGTCGTCTTCGATAGGTGAATCCACTATATATATATATATATATATATATATATATATATATATATATACATATATATATATATGTCTATATATATATATATATACATATATATATATATGTCTATATATACATATAAATATATATACGACTATATATACATATAAATATATATACGTCTATATATACATATAAATATATATACGTCTATAT
>NC_142934.1:82614970-82682470 GCF_046866305.1 Octopus bimaculoides | reverse complement strand
GTCAGGCAACATTGGCAACAGTCACGCTTGAATGGTACTTTTTATGTGCAACTGGAATGGGAACCAGTCTGGCAATGATCATGCTGGAATGGTACCTTTAACATACCACTGGCACGGGTGCCATCAGGTGGTACTGTCATTGGCCATGACAATGATTTCACTTGCCTCGACAGGACTTCGCAAGTGCAATTTATTGCCCAACTAGCAGTATAGCCCAGCATTGCCCAGAATTAAGTTAGGATTATTTAGTGATCAAGCACTTTATTTCAAACCAAAATAAGTGACACTGACATCAAATTTGAGTGAAATCTGTTGAAATTGGTAAACGTTTGGCTGAAAATGGGTTGCAGGAAATTTGATTGGGAAATCCCATAAGGAATCAGTTTATCGATTATTTCTACTCATCGATTGTTTTTTTTTTTCTGAGAACTTAAAGCATTCAAAGATCCCATGAGTCCTAAGTAATGCTGGTATCAAGTTGGAGCAAAATATGTCAAAATTGGTAAAAGTTATGGTTGAAAATGGGATGCAGCCAATTTTAGTGGTAAATCCTATAAGGAATCAGTTTATCAATTTTCTATCCTGAGTGAATGGAAAACCCCAAATGGATGCCTGCTGCCAATAGTGTTTGGCCTTGTGATTTGTTGATGGACATGGTGAAGCATGGTCTCACCGGAAACTGCAATTTGCGGAAGCTAAACGGCATGTCTGACCCCAAGGGATAAAGCTGCATCCTTGAAATGAAAACATTTTCACCCCTCCCACACCCTGTAGCAATGGTGGCTTCAATCAAGTGGGGCACCAGAGTACTTGATTACTAAGCAAGTCCCATTGCACTATTTAGGTGGAAGCAAGTTTCTGATTAGCATATTTGGGCATCCAACCTTTTTCCTAAGAATGTGAGGTGAAAGCCCTGCTGGCTCCAATGAGTTGAGAAACTTAATAGGGTAACTGACAATGTCTTGGGAGTCAGAGGTCTGGTCAATCAATTTGTTGTACTGTATGGCATTCATGCTGGAAGCTCCTATATGAACATTTCAGAGTGTTTGGATGTCAGTCTGAGGACATGTACTGATAGTGATAAAAATCAAACACCAGTCAATATCATGATGTTTGGAGTGATCACTAATGATGGCGATTTTATGCCTCCATTCATCTTCCCACACAGCCTCAAACTCAACATCAAGTGCCTGGGGGAGGTAGTGCTGCCCTGGGTGAAGAGGGTATCCTGGAAGACCCTATGTCTGACAACTGGACTCTGCACCATGCTACACAAGCAGAACCTAGTCATGGCTGTCAAGCAATTTCTGAAACCACCCCACCCCACCCCACCCCAAATATCTGGCCACCTAACTCCTCAGACTGCAAACTCCCTTGATTATTATGTGTGGGGCACAGTTGAGTAAGAGACCAACAAAATTCCTTGTACCACCAAAGATGACCTGAAGGCAAGGGTTATGGCAGCATTCACCAACTTAAACAAGGAGACTGTCCAGAAGAGTTGCAAGAGATTCCAAAGTTGTCTGGAAGCCATGGTTGAAGCCAATGTCGATTTTATTGAATAAATTTACACTTTAGTATTTCAAGATATTTTTATGTAATTTTTGTAAATATATCTGTTAAAATGAGATGTCAGTGTTATTTTCATTTTTGCGTAATTTAGGTGACAGTTTATTCACCACATCCTGTATATACATTCTATATATACAGACACACACACATGTATATATACGTGTGTGTGTGTGTGTGTGTGTGTGTGTGTGTATGTGTGTGTGTGTGTGCGTGTATAAATATAATTATTTATATGTTGATAAGTATATTATGGTTGATGCCAGTGTCACATCTCTGGCTCCTATGCCGGTGGCACATAAAAGAGCACCCACTACACACTCAGAGTTGTTGGTGTTAGGAGGGGCATCCAGCTGTAGAAACCTTGCCAGATCAGATTGGAGCTTGGTGCAGCCGCTTGGCTTGCCAGTCCTCAGTTAAACTGTCCAACCCATGCCAGCATGGAAAGTGGATGTTAAACAAGGATGATGATGACGTGTATATTCATGTATGCATTGTATATATACGTATATACGTATGTGCATATATATGTGTGTATACCTACATATATACACACACACACATGCATAAATACATATAAGCAGATATATATATCATCACTTTTTAGTGTCCATTCTCTATACTGGCATTGGTTGAACAGTTTAAAGAGTTTGCTTACATCATATTCCAGTGTCATGGTTTCGTACATGTGTGTGTTCATACACACACACACACACACACACACACACACACACACACACATACATATCTCTATACATTCACTCATATGCATTACTGTAACAGTTTTCATAGTTTACTATATATATATATAAAACACATGCACACATGTATAGGAAAGAGAGAGTGTCTATGTGCATGAGTGACAGAGAGAGAGAGATAGTGTGTTTGTATGTGTGTGTGTGTGTGTGTGAAATTTAATGAGTGATTTGAACATCTTAGAATATGGTACATTCATGAATTGTATGTTTTTTAATCATATTAGATAAAGGGGGCGGTTCCAGCATCTTCTAAACTAAGGAATATTAACCTCTTTTAAGTTGAGGAAAATTAGCAACAAGGGGTAAAAGGTGGTAATGCAAGTAATATTCAGTTTGAATTCTTGCACATTTTGTTTGAAAGGAAACAAGAAAATGTATGAAAGTGATACAGTCCTGAATTAAAAGGAGCAAGCATAATGTTTTGAAAAGAACTGGATTGTGTAAGACAGTGAATAATAGACGGGGCAGCTGCAACAAGTGTGTTTAAATATAGATATTAATACAGTCAGCATGTTTTACAAAGCCAAGACAGCTGAAGTATCAGATTTTAAAAAGAGACAGAACAGCTCATTTCTTGGTGAATGCACTGAACTAATGTTTGAAAAGGGTTACTGTGAGAGTTTGCTTGTTAAATGTTTTACGTTTTTTTTTTTTTGCTTTTCTTTTTAATGTGGGTAATGGAAGGAATTCTTAATCTTGTGAAAGCTGTAATGTACTGTAATGTAGAATGTATCCTAATTTTTTCAAGATAGACTTTGTAACATAGGAAAGGAAGCCCAGTCATTGCAATAAAATTTTTAATGTGAAAAATATGCAGTCATCATATCCTCAATCTTATAAGAGCTAGTATTTAAAAAGAGTTTGCTGGTTTTCATTAAATGTTAATTAAGAATGAAATGTTTTATGTCAGTTGAATAAGACTAAGTTGTCATGATCACATTATAGGATGTTTTGAAGAATGTGTGCACACCAGAATGAAATAATGTAACAAGTGTGTGAACTTAACATTAGAAAAAGTGTTGAAACTATATACTGAATGTAAATTCTTCAACCGTATGTTGGCCATTGATGTCAAGATACATAATATGTGAGATGACAAAACTCAGATCATCTGAATAGGTTGATAAAGATTAGAAAGAGCCTAATTAACACATTCCATAAAGGTACATAGAAAAAGAGAGCTCATAATTCAAAGGAATAGTGATAGATACCAAATGTTAACAATACTGAAAATGTTTCCATGGTACAATGTCAAAGTCATTCTTAATGACAACTTTAGTATAAAATTGTCAAAAGATTATTGGTAAATGGCAATAGAGAAAAAGCCTTTTGTCAGATTTGTCACATTTACATGTTTCCATGATCTTTTATTTCACACAAGCTTTAATCTATTAAAGCAAAGTTAAATAGTACAAATGTATGGCAATTTAAGTGATATTTAAACCCATTTTTGTTACTAGCAGCCATATTAGGATACACTATCACTAATAAGATGATAACTGGATCTGCAAAACTCAGAGTACAACTACTAATATCGTCACTACTACTAATATAAACATATATGCATAAAGTATAGAAGTATGGAGTTATGCTTTACTGATTTTTCTGTTGCTACAATTGCCAATGCTTATCTGCCAATATATCAATATACAGCATTTTAATATTGATTTTATTTTCCTGGTAAGGCAAGTCTCCAGAAACGACATATTTTCTTTATAAAACAATTTCACTTCTTCACATATGAAAACACAGTTTTGATGTATATGAATTTTAAGTAAAAACTTAAACTCAAAATGAAAATTAGATGTTTTAAGTTATTAATACTGACAGAATTATTTTTCTCAGACTGTTAATCTCGGATTTTCATCTTATGTTAACTACTGCAAGTTAAATGATTTGATCTCTTATCATCAGGTGTCATATTTATAATATTTATATTCATCTCCATGAACTTTTATTTTACA
Source organism: Octopus bimaculoides (assembly GCF_046866305.1). Lineage (NCBI taxonomy): Eukaryota > Metazoa > Mollusca > Cephalopoda > Octopoda > Octopodidae > Octopus > Octopus bimaculoides. The sequence goes on along the minus strand of NC_142934.1, from coordinate 82,678,179 downwards.
CAAGATTCAATCTACTACACCATAGATAAATAGGACAAATACATGACAATTTAAGAGCTATTTAAACTCATTTTTCATTGCTAGCAGCTACATTAGGATACAATGGCACTAATTTTACAGATTAGATTCTCAGATTAAATTCTTCATACTCTAACACTACCTTCTATTTTCTATACTTTCTACTGGCTTTTTGATATTCTATGATTCTAATATTTATGTGTTTTCCTGTTTTCCTTTTGTAGACCCAACCACAATTGATTGGCATGTTATATATGCAATGATTTCAATTCTTCCTGCATTTGAGTAGATTTAACTCTGTTTAAAGAACTGCAGATTGCAGTGTTCATCCTGAAAATTGATTTAATGTTACATTGAATATTATATATTGAAGTTATACTTTTAATTCTCAGCCAGACCATAGCAATAACTTTCCCAACACTATAATAGTGGTTGAGCTCATAATTTATATTGAATTGAATGGATGTTAGCTTTTGATACATAAATGATTTGATAGCAACTTCTATGTACAGCAAAGTACTTCTATTATTTTCCTTTTCTGTAGTATAGATTTATATGCAGTCATATTATTCAGTATGACATGGACATAGTTTTGATGCTTCTACAGAATTAAGGTATCATCCACATACCTGAGCAAAATTGTTGGTTAGTTTTGCACTTTTCAGATCTCTTAGAGTTAAATTTTCATAGTGTTCCATATAAATATTATCTGCTACTTATTATAACACAGAAACTATGATCATCCATTCCAACTGGTAATATATCTTGTCTTCTTTAATAGTAACTTAAGTAACAATAACTTAAGTAGAAGATGACATATACCATGACATATACCATTACAAAACCCAGCACCATTTGCAATATGGCTTTTGCTCAATATATAGAAAAAGAACGAGTAAGAACATTTTGTTGTTATTTTGTGCAACCAACATGTACACAACAAATTTACTGCCAGATGATAGAGGAGAGACTAACACTTCAAAGGCACAAATACACAGGAGAGTTATCAGTTAGAAGCTTAGTTTCTATCTTAGTTCATTTGTGCTCTGATTTTCATGCAAGTTAATATTATACACCCAGCTTTGGCAAATGTATGAAGGAGAGACCAATATACGCTATTAGCTGGTGAGTACTAAATGAAAAGGTGTTAGGTGTTCACGATAGAATGAAATTGTAGCAAAGAAAAGCAAGAAATAAGCAATGATAGTCAATCTGAGGAACTGAGCCTTCCAGACAAGATGACGAAAGACCAAGATGAGTGGTAATGGTCTACAGCTGCCCTATCCAACACATACAAGCACAGAGAAAAGCATGTTAAAGCACTATCAATGATTTATAATAAAAAAAAATCAGATTGTTAACCTCACAGACATTCCCTCTCTTTATGTGTGTGTGTGTGTCCATACATGTGAAACAAAATATTTTGCAAGGTAACATTATCAGCAATCAAATTATTGTACTTTCATCAACCTTAAAGTCATTGTTAGAATTGGAATAGCTACACATCTGACATTCAATAAGTTAACAACCATATGATTTCTCACAAATCAATGGATGATAAATCTAGGTGATTTTCTCATAAATAAAATTTATTCACTAACATAAGGTAACATCCATTCTTCTTTTCAGATATAAAATTAAGAAAACGTCATATACATATGTGGCAGCAATTTTTTTTAACAAAAAAAAACCAAAAAATTTCTTCATTATTCAAATACTCTATGCTTCAAACTATCTATGTGACACAAAAGTAACTAAAAGCATTGAAAAGAAGGGTGAAACATCAAGAAAATTTTAATACATTATATTTAAAACATCATATCTTTAGCAACAATGCCAAAATTTCCTTGCTTCATAGTCATAATTAATTGCTAATTTTTACAAGAAAATACTTCCTTGGCAAAATTAGTTATTTCATCTATACAAACTATGCAAGAACAAACAATTTAAATGACAAAATAAGTGAATTGTAAAACATTCAAATAAGATAAGAGATTTAAAGAAAATAAGAAATGTGAACAAGTAGTCTCTATTGACTTTGGGTATATAGTATTAACATTGAAGATAGTTGCAAAAAATAGTTTGGCATCAAAAATAATGGAAAAAAAATGCTTAACTTTGAAATAAGCTGAATTTTGCAAAATTTACTTTATAGTATGAAAATAAGCAAAAGTGGCTTTTGACATCAATGATTTTGACTTAAAAACATCGTTGATATTTTTAGTTCTAAAATGTTTTAATGGTGACCATTAAAATTTGATCAGCTCTCAATATCTAAATAGCATTCTTATTCATTTATCAATAGATCTTGCAAACTAGAAGACACCAGGCACTAAATGCTGGGAAAACAGAAGAATCCAAGTAAATTATTATTATTGTCCTGCATACCCTTTCTCTTGATTATATTATATATTTCTTTAGAGAAACAGACAGTCACAAATGGTAAATTTTACAAGATTCTTCTTTCCTATGGATAAGAATATTAGTAAAAATCAGCTTCCGACAATGAAAATTAGCAACAATGGTAAAGTGGTAAGACTAAATGAGTTATAATACTTACTTTCAAATAATTACATTCTGATTTTAAATACTACAAGCTTTTATTTTGACTATTATCCATCAGTAACATTAAAATAAATACTAACATTAAAACAGTCATCTTGATTAGTAATATATCATCATCATCATGTTTATGTCCACTTTTCTCAAACTGACATGGGATAGACAAGACTTTTTGAGCTGGACATCCTCCCTGTTACTAACCTTTGTTTCCTAGTAAGATATTTATTCCTCTGCTGCTTTGAATGACAAACTGTTCAACGGCTAAACATATTTTTATGGCAGACAAACAATGATAATGTCTATGCAACGGCATTGTTTTACCCAGTGCATAAGCAATGTCAAGGCACAAATTGGAAGACACACACAACAGGCTTTCATAGTTTTCATCTACCAATTTCATTCACAAGACATTCTAGAAGTATTCAGGAGCAGATTTTTATATTCTGAGTTCAAAACCTGTTGAGGGGAAACTGGTATTTTATCCAATCTACTTTGAAAGGCAGTCAAGAACTAGGATGATTTGATAATCTAATCTTTTGATCCCCAATTTTCTGGCTTTGTGTCTATATAAGAATTTGCTGTTTTACATAAAGTATCATCTCATATACTGTGCACTTTCAATGCATTATTAAGTATACATATTCTGTGGTTCGTATATGCATAACATGGCTGTATGTAACATTTGTGTCTATACTGAATGCATAATTTCTATTGCATTGATAATTTCTATTATCTGGGGTATTTCTTTTTCATGTATGAATGAGAACAATTTTGGTTATATATTTATTAATCTTTATATCAATCATAGCATATCTAGCACCATAGAATTATTTTCTTTTTGCATTTCCCACATTCAGGATAGTTATTTTCAGACCTCTGTATTTAGAAAATTTCAACAATTCCTCTTGTGATATATTGTAGTATAGTGGAACAGGTGTATCTAGAAAACACCAATCTCACTTGCTTGTGTTTGGCAAGAAAATTTTGAAGTTATACTTGGCATGCCCCAGAACATGGTTTCATGTACACTTTCAAAGACATTTTGTAATTTATGTCATCAGTCAGGAGAATTTCCAAAGCATGCATCTAGTAAATTTGTCATGCCTGTATATGCATTTGGTTTTGGCAAATTTTGTAATGCAAAACCTATCTTCTCATTGACTTCCATATTATAGTTTTAGATGTGCATCCACAAAACATTTTTCAGAAAAAAAACAAAGTATAAAATAAAACCATTTTTATGCATGAAAATAACTATTTTAAACGCATACAACATAGTATAAATAAAAAAAATTAAGAGGAATACATTAAGGAATAAACAAGAAAAATATTTTTAGCTTTCATTTGCTTATCAGCAAATTACATCCTGCCTGATCATTTACCCACACATTCAGGAGCCATTCCATGTTAAGAACTGCATCATGCCTATGAGAAAACAATGGTTAGATAGTTACTGAAGTATCTGCATGAAATCATCGCTAATTTTGTCTTTTGTGTCACAAATGCAATGTGGCTGAGTTTCTCTCACACATCGAACCATTTTAAAACATTAACATAATCCCTTCTCCTTTTTGCCTTCACTTCCACCTGATGACTGTTTTCATGTCACCTTGAAGAAGGGTAACACACTATACTGTACATTTGTAAAAGTTAAATCCAGCAGCAACAACAATAAACAGAAAATCTGCACAGCAGCAGCAACAGACACACAATCCAGATCAAACAGTATTTCTAAAAAATAATGTATCTTTTTTATACACACATCACGACTTAATTTTTTTTTTTAAGTTTACCTTACTCTAGCTTCCATAACGACACAATCATCAGCCACATCTCAAAATTCGATCTTACTTTACAATGACCTTAAATATGGAATTCCATAACCAGAGTTTTCATAATAAAGTGGATCCTTGTATAAGAAATTTTCTAGTTTCTACCACATAACATTTTATACTAAAAGTTTCTCTCTTTTTTCCCAAATATTTTTATTGTTTTTTTTATAGATTCCTTTGTTGTTTTAATGCTGTCTGATACATTTCTTTTTTATACCCATTGGCCTCTCTAAAGACAAAATATGTTCCAAACACATTTATAGATATTTGTATTGGTTGCATTGATTCTCTATTAGATATTCTTGTAATCCCACAGTAGTTATTTTACAATATTTTTCTACTGCAGATGACCTCTACAATCATGTGCTTGTGTTAAATATATTCTGTTTGAATTATTTTAAATACTGTATGTGATGTAGCTTAAATACTGTAATTATTTTTTCTTGCTTTATCTGTCTATTTGTACAAATTTACTTAATTTCTGTTTGAATATAAAATAATTATAGCATATGATTGGAACAACTACAAAGTTGGACACCTAAGATCATATTTTCAACAATTAGTTCACTCAAGTATTAATCTAAAACATTTAAATTCTTTCCTGACATATGATTTTACTTATGTGTGTTGTATTTTATTTAATTTACTGATTCTTAAGTATTTTTCTTCAGACTAATTCTTTTATTGCAGCATCAAAAAAGATATTGATTTTTATGAGTCATCCACTCTTCAAAGTAGCCTTGGTACATTTATTTTGTCCCATTTTTAACTCACAGAGTCTTTGCCTAATTCTTCTAAGCTATACATTTTTGCATGCACATGCATTTTACAACTAACATATAAAGGCAAAATATGTGCAGATAAGGTTTCAAAATGAAATCACATTTCTTTTAACTGAAGATAGTTACCTGCATGGATGCACATTTACTTAGCAAAGAGAAATAAAATTTGTACGCAAATTTCTGCTCACACCCACAGTAAATAATACAAGGGAAACCTCTTCCCCAGAGAGCCTATGTACATGCTTCAACTTTTTGAATCTCTTTCACTTTTAGCTCATCCCACCTCAAAAACTGTTTTCATTTGTGTATGGCCACTATTTGCATCGTGGTATACAATGTACGTCTATGTACAACTTGGTCATACACATTCAGTTTTATACATTCATTATGCATATTATTATATACATTTTGTGGCATATATTCAAATTTTATTAGTCAGTGTGCTTGATTACTGTTCTGTTTATTATTTCAGCCTTCAGCTACTTGGACATCTTTATGATTTTGACCATCACCACAGATTCCTTACAGTCTCTTGTTTGTTTACCACTAGCATTCACTTCCCCTTCTCTTCTCTTCTGTACGTGTATCTGTGTTACTGTGTGCCCTTTTGGCACACAGTACCTGACCTAGATCTTTACACCTCTCTCAACTTTCAACAAGTTACAAATTTTGAGCACTCTTCCCTCACACTTTACTTTCTTTCCAATCATACTACCTTCATCATCTCTTACTGGCTTTCCCACCTCTTTCTCTACATCTACCTCTGCATATCACTCCTTTATTTCATTTTCTCATGTACAATTTTTCAACCTTGCCAGTAACACACACACACACTTTCTTTTTCTTCCTCTCCCTAAAGAAAGACTAGCGTCTGACATGGTTAGATTATTTCACTTCTTACAGCAATTCAACTCATTGAACCATTCTACATCTCTCTTAAGAATTTCCAGTAATTTTTCAACTCTTGCATATTGCGTGCGTTCATTCATATACAGTAGCATTAATTATCACCATAATACCTCTAATCATTTCCATGCTGGTGTAGCATTTTATTTAGAGGTATTATAGTGTCAAACTGATGAAGAGCAAAGAAAGACTATCCCTTTGAGATATTCTTTTTCCTACAGAAATTAACTTTGCTCTTACTATTCTATTGTTTGTTTTGGCTAGAGAAGTAGTTTCCTATTTAACTTACAGCATGCTTGATATACCTGCATACCACTGGTGCCTCTATGCTTACATCTAATGTTTCTAGAATCTTTGAGCTGAAGAAGCTATCAAATCTTTGTAACGACCAACCTGTGTTATAGCTATATTTCACATTTTCTTCAAGTCTTTAGATATAGTTTTGCTAATCAGTGGTTGATGATCTTCACAGGTTTAAGATACTTTTTACAGCCATCTTTATGATTATCAGTTGCAGTCTTGAATGTGATTGCATTATGATCTCAATGCTCTGGGGAACTTCAGTGAAGTGTTTACCTAGCCAATTCTTTATATGTTTATAAATTACTAGTGTGAATTTTTTCTTGACTTTTCCTGTCCACAAAAATATTGAATATAATGCAAGGTGTTCATATCTGTCTATATATGCAGTGTTGGCTAAAATCCTAGTGTAAACTTTTTCCTATTTTCAGTATTAGAACAATAGATATTTGAAGAAGTGCTAATTTCTTGAGATCCATGACTGTTTCTGTTAGTTGTTCAAACAGACTTCCTTTGTAAACAACTTATAAAAATATTAAACAGAGCAGCTTCTAATTTCTTTAACATCATAACTGCAAGGCTCTCTTACCTACATGAATAACGAAAGGCTTATTATAAAAGAAATCATTATTACAAATAACTTTCTAAATATAAATTAGTTTCTGAACTACATAACTGCAGTCATTATATAAGACTATTCATAATGAATAAAAAATATCATTGGTTTCAGTTTGACAAAAAAAGCAAACAAAACCGAGCATCCATTGCGAGTTTGGGATCAAATAATGAAAACATTGATTTAGTGCTCTAAAATAAAACTAATTTCCATGAATAAGTGCTTCTTTCCTTCAGTATATTAATTTCATATCTTTCTATGCATTGATCATCATTTGATATTGAGTATAAACATACAACAATTTATCTTGTGAACTGTTTATTTAAATTGTTAAAAAAAAAAGAGTAACCATGTTTCACAGTAGTTCTACATCTAATGGATTGAAATTCACTATGTTGTAGATCTTTGCAGTACTCAGACTGTAGATAAGGCTAAGTCAGCTTCAGCCTGATTTGAACTCACCACAGTAGCTAATTAAACAGAAATTAAAATTCTTTGGAGGAAGTAAGTGCTTGAGAGATAAAGCAGGCCTGATTGATTTTTGAAGCCAGACAATTAAAATAATCAATCAGGAATTGTTTTCAATTTGTTCATATATTATTTTAAATTATATACATATGATATGCCAAAACCAAATGTTTATACTGAATAATCATTCAATTGTAATCATAAACTAAAATATGATTAATTAATAAAATATTTCAAAGTTTCTATTGTTATGTTGCATATGATTATAACTTTTGGCACATCACTACAATTCAAAACTAAACTTATTACCATTCCCAACTAATCTAATGATATTATTTTCTCTCAGAATTAATTTCTATTTTCCTCTTTTCAGTTGTAAGGTAGATATATTGCCTATTTGGTTTATACCATTTAAGATCCCCAGGAACCTATCAGATGAACATATGCTGTATCTCACTGGTGTTTATTGTTGATAACGTTATGTAATTGTTTAGCAATCGGATGTGTTGGTGTGTATGCTTGTGAAATTATTGAAGAGAAAACTGTACTGTTAGTGCATTTTCACTGTTCCATAAATATATGCTCAAGTGAATTTTTCAATGTGGAGAAATGAAGGAGATCATATTGTTTGTTTGAAGCAGAAATTGATTTAATTTTAACTTTTAATTGAGCAGTGTTGTCTTTCTGAATCCTGAGAAATTAGTATTATCACTAAGCAGATTGTTAATTTCTGCAATCTTGTCTATGCATAAACAGACAAATAGATTAGGACAAAGCATGGCCAAATGGTCATGAAATTTGTTTCATAATGAAAAGGTGCTCAGGTCTAATCCCACTGTTTAATACTCACCTTCTGACATAGCTTAAGATCAACCTTTTGAAGAAAGTCAGAAGATGATAAACAGGTGAAAGCCTGTAAAGTAGATTGTATTTCAAATATTCAATCTTATCCAATCTTTGAAATATATTGAATACACAAGTGTTCATACAATTGTCACTTACACAGGATTTCAGTTAGTCAATAGATGTGTTGATCATAAAAAAGCTGTTGCAGTAATCTTCATTAAAGCTAACAAGATAACTATTTACTTTATTTACATATATAAATTTTGTGTATGTGTGTGCCTGTGCAGACATGTGGGTTAACATGTAATGATATTTGTATCTTTGTATGGGATTATTTGAGTGTGCATGCATGTGTGTGTGAGCATTAGCAAAATCATTAGCGTATTGGGAAAAAAAACAGCTTGCAGTATTAGTTCCAACTCTTTACAATTAGCTATTGTTTTATATACCAATTATTATTGTTTTACAATTTAGTCAAAGAAGGACAGTAGCCACAACCATCTTTTGGTCATTCAGGGCTAGGGAAGGAAAGGAGGAAGCTATCATCAGATTAGGGACCTTATCTAAATGCTTGAAAAAGACTGGATGTTGCTTCACAAATCCAAGGACCACGTTATGATTTTAACAGAACAATGATTTAAATCTGCCAATCGGCCATCTAAAAAGATTCCGCAGTCTCAATCAAACAAATTTTACAAATAAGAATTTGGTTAACCCAAGGCTATGGTAGGAGACTTTTGCCCAAGGTGCTGCACAAGCAGATTGAACCCAAAACCAAGAAGATGAGAAGCAAATATTTTAACCATGCAATCATGACAATGCCAATATGTCTAGGTAAGCATGTGTGTGGGTAGATTGATTTATGTATAACTATAAAAGAGTTAGGAAAGAGAGACTGAAAGAGAATTCATTCAAAAAATGAAACTGAAAATATATAACAGATAATGAACATCAAAACTGCTTTCAAATTTTAGCAATTATAAAAACTTGACTTCTGGTTATCAATTTTGCATCATCTGTGGATTTAAAGTAATTTTTTCATGCTTTCATTAACAAACAATATTGCAAAAAATGAAAATGATATTTTATTAAAAAATACATAATGAAAATACTTGCTTGATATTATCCCATGAAGAATGATTAGTGTATTCAAGTGAAGGCATAATTCCCTTTTCAAGTGACTTCAAAATTTTTAATATGATATTTTCTATTTTTCTTAGAATATCACACCTGAAAATAATTATACTTATATAATTTAATAATAATCAATTTATTCTAGTTTTTTTTTTTTTTTTTCAGTTTGTAATGTATCAAAAAATATAACAAATTTGAAATTTTTCCTTTTTACTTTTTAAAAAAAATTTCCAATTAAAAAAATTTCTCTGCATTTATGTAATAAATTAATAAAGTGAACGAGAGTGTGTGTATGTTTGTGGATGTGCATGCATTTAAATATATAACTCATTCTTCAGATATAATTTACAAATATGAATCAAACATACATTATGCTATATAATTATAACTATATGAAGAAGGTGCTGAAAAGTTCCTGGCTTTGGGCAAAAGACAATACAGGAGGATCAGTTAATTATGATTTTATTGAACATATTCCACCCTCAGATCCACACACTCATTGCAGAAATCCTTCAGTTTTTCTAAGCCCTGTAAAAGAACTCAGAAGGTTGGGCTTCCAACCAGGCCTTTCATGATACCCTTAAAGCCAGGAACTTTTCAGCACCCACTTGGTATATACATATAAGTGTCAATGTCTGTTTGCATTGAAACAAAGTCTCTATTTTGCAGCAAATCTTTACAAGATTTCTCACGGAGGTCAAGATGCAACCCACTGTAACACATGAACACAAAGAACCCCACATTCAACAACCCACTGGAATAAAATAAGGATGAGTTAATAAAAAGAGATGTAGACTGATAGTTGTACTGGAGAAGTAGTTGAGGAGGTATGTTAATATGAAGTACATCAGTTTAGCATTGTCTTTCACCTTAATCTTTCTCTCCCCCCATCTATCATAATCTCTCTCTTGTTAGTCTCTAAATGATATTTACACATTTGATTCCCAATAAGTGTAAATTTTCTGGTATGTTATGTTTAATTGATTTTTGTATCCTTTCTTCATCTAACAGTACTCACTCACTCAGTAAATGTATGGCATGACTACAGAAGTGTTGGAAAAACCAATTATAAACACATCTCTTGAAATGATACTGAGGGCTTATCTTAGAATCACGGAACTATAGAAACCATTTGTGGCTTTCTAAACATGCCAGTCTAGTTGCCAAAAATATTGTGCAAGATATTAGTGCCACCATCACTCAACAGCCCAATCCAGATGGTACAAGTTACTTAACACTGTAGCTGACATTAACAATACTGCCTACTGTCTAACAGAATATCTCAGTTCTCTTCAGCCTATTCTAGCCATTCTTCACAACCTTCAACATTATGTGCTATTAAACTTGACTGCACCAAAACTCTGTAACAATATAAGACTAGCTGTCAAAATTCTTATGCACCATCTGATCAAAGCCATTATTGTGGCTGGTTGTGCCAAATGAAAAGAGGTTTATGTTCCACACATTCTCACCATTCCATTAGATATCCAGTTCCAGTCAAAGACCCTTCCTTCCATTTCCAATATCACTGTCTTTTGTCTTTAACAAGACTCAAGATAGCTGTAGTTGAACTGAAAAGTTCATGTTTCTTTCATTGGTAGCTCTATGTTGCATAATCATTTCTTGGGCTAGACAGATATATTTTCACTAGAACACCAAACTACAGAACAACAAATGAAATGTGTACCCTAAAGTTCTAGCTAAATTCTCATGAGAATTACTTCTGCTCTATATGTTGCATAGCAACTTTGAATTACAAGAAAAATATATACAACATAAAGATAGTATTTTCTTAAATCATAAAATTAGAATTACCAATAAACATGTTCCAAAAAGGCTTTGTACACAGAAATCTGGTAACTCTCAACTTTATATGTGTGACTACATTGCAATAAAATATATATAAGCAAATAAAATTACATATCAAAAGCACTACATAAAAACTTGTTTTAAATTAAGTTTAACAAAGAGGTGCAAGCATAATTGTGTGAAAAGAAGTTTGTTTTTCAATCACGTAGTTCCCAGTTCAGTCACGCGGTGTAGCACCTTTGGCAAGTGTCTTCTACTATAGCCCCAGGCCAACCAATGCCTTGTGCATGAATCTGGTCGACAGAAACTGAAAAAAGCCCACCATCCATATATATATTGCCAGTTCTTCTCAAGTTGTCCAGCCCATGCCAGCATAGAAAACAGACATCAGATGTCGATGATGTATATATATATATATATATATATATATATATATATATATATATATATTGTTGTACTTGGGGATGGTCATATTGCCAGTTTAGCCAATAAAAACACACGCACTGTATATTTGGTGTTGATTTGCTTCAGCTTTATATTACATTAATCTTAATCTTATTTCGGCCAGAGTTCTTTCGTCACACTTCTGTAACCTCATCAGTGGTCCTTTGTTTCCTTCTTTCTTATGTGTGTCTCACCTTGCTAACTATCAGCCATTTTGTATTTTGTATTCCTATTGTATGTGTCTACGCATGCGTGTCCTTCAATGTGTCTATGTCTTTTGTAAGTGCATGTGTGTATGGGGAGTGTCTGTATCACCTATATTCTCTGTTAATACGTGTTCGTTTGTATTTGTTCTTATTTATCTATTTTTTCATGTGTGTGTGTGTTTTTTTTGTTTGTTTGTTTGTTTGTTTTTTTATCTACTGTGTGTTTTTTTTGTGTTTTTTTGTGTTTAATTAAATTTTGTTAACGTATGTAGTATTTAATTCCATTTGTTTATCTATGTATTGTATTATATTTTGATCATATTATTATTGGTTTATGGGTAACATGTTGTCATATGTTGTGGTTTGTGGTTTGTTAGTGGTGTGTGTGTGTTCCATTCTAGTTTCCTATTCAGGCTAGGTTTCTCTTCTATTATGTGTGTAGCTTCAGTAATTTTTCTAAGTGCTGCATCACTGCTATGTGTAGATAAGATTTTAATTTCTATGTTGTTGATTGAGCCTCTATGTTCTTGCTCAGCGTGCTGGTACAGAACTGATGAGTTCTTCCCTTCCTTAAGTTCCCTCCAATGTTCGTTTGCCCGCTCCCCTATGCTCCTTGCTGTTTCGCCTACATATGTCATTGTCTTATTTCTGCATCGTCCCTCTGTACATCTTATACTATAGACCACATTTCTGGTTTTGCAGTTCGTTTGTGGGCTAAATCTACATACGATACAGTTCCTATCAGTGCAGGGGGTTCTACTGAAAGGGTATGTTCTACTGATAAGGGATTTAATAGGGTTGCCTAGCCTTTCAACAACCTTAATTCTTAGCTTAAGTTTGTCTAGGGCCCTTCTAAAGCGGTATGCCAGTTCACCTCTAGGGGTGGTGTCGACGAACATGACGCTCTGGTACTTGTGTCTATCGTACCATGAGCTTGCCTTCCCTATTTTCTTCTTAGTCCTTTCTATGGTGTTCCATGATTTGCTCCTATAGAGTGGGCAAATCCCATTCCTATCGTTGCATTTGATTGTTTCAAACTTCTTCATAGCTCCTTTGTATACCCTGATCCTTTCTTTATGGCTGTAACCTGAGAACTGCATGCGGTGGACGAAATGTTGTGTATGTCTCTTTAAGGAAACAAAGGACCACTGATGAGGTCACAGAAGTGTGACGAAAGAACTCTGGCCGAAATAAGACTAAGATTAATGTAATATAAAGCTGAAGCAAATTAACACCAAATATACAGTGCGTGTGTTTTTATTGGCTAAACTGGCAATATGACCATCCCCAAGTACAACAACATCTGTTTCAACACACAATTTCACATCAAAAATCTTGCAAAACAAATATATATATATATATATATATATATATATATATATATGCGAGTAAAAATAAATACAAAAAAAGGGGTTTTGTATGATTGTGTATAGAGGAATATATTATTTTGTTTAAATGAGTTCCAACACTGTTTTTTATGTTTTATTTATATTCCTGCAAAACCAATGTGGGATATAGAATATGGAATATACAATATATAATATAATATACAATATATAATATAAAATAAAAATGGATGGTACAATGAAATAAAGTATTGAATGTCTTATTGAATATATGGAATATGTCTTATTGAATAGATGAAATATTGAGTGTTCAATATAAAGGATTAAATATAAAGACGAATACGTATTTTTTATACCTTGTGGTATTTCATCATGGCCGGTATGACAGACTTTAACAGATGACGATGATTATGATATTTATAGGTGGTGCTTGTCCCCCATTCACTACTTGACAACCAGTGTTAGCTTGCTTACATCCTTGTAAATTAGCATCTCAGTAAAAAGACAATGATAGAATAAGTTCCAGACTTAGATAAAAAAAAATACTGGAGCAATTTATTCAACTTCAGGATGGTGCCCCAGCATAGCTACATTCCAATGACTGAAACAAGTAAAAGATAAAGAAATTTTTCCACATAATCAGCACTCGGGCAATACCTCTTAAACCTCTAGCCTCTGGTTGCATGCAAGAATATATGTATTTTTGTTTACAAATGAAGGAAAGAGTACTCAATACAGAGAGTAGAGCTTTTACATACACACACACACACACAAACACACGCAAATGCATATGTGCATATATATATATATATATATATATATATATATATATATATTTATATAGGCACAGGCATGGCTGTGTGGTAAGAAGTCTGCTTCCTAACCATATTTCTAGGTTCAGTTTCACTGTGTGGTACCTTGGGCAAGTGTCTTCTATAATAGCCTTGTGCCAACAAGAGATATCGTGAATGGATTTGGTAGATGGAAACTGAAAGAAGCCTGGAGAGAGAACTAATGGGAAAAAAAAATCGATAGAGAGACAAGGAGAAAACTGTTAATTTATGCCTTAGTCTGTGCAAGTATCCAAGTATATAGCAGAGGTTGTCAGTAGAGATAGAGGTCATGGATAAATATGTCTCCACTTCCCTACACCATAGAAAACAAGATGTAATAGCTGTTAACTAAGTTTCACCTCCATTCAGAATTATGCCAAATATATAACATTTAGCAAGAATGACATAAGAAAAGTGTAATCATTGTTAATGAGGATTAATGCTAAATACTAGATTAAAACCCTCAAAATTTAATTCATCTCATTAAGGTTATAGATTATAAGAACATTACATATAATTTTTTTCAAATATAAGACAAAGGTCAACATTCATAATGCTAAAAACTATAAGAAAATATTTCCAACTGACCAATCAATAGAAGTAGTTCACATGCATATGATCAAACAGCATGCAACTCTGCTAGGAGTAAATTAGAAAATTTATTTCAACAAAACAGATACAGTCTAATAGTTTTGAGTATAGGCACAAGACATACATTGTGTAGAAAATAAGAATTGATTAGTTCTACTGGTACTTGACTGGTCATTATTTAATTAGCTCATAAGAGTTTGGAATGTAAAGTCAACCAAAACAGAATCCAAAACCTGAATATAAAGATGAATACAAGTAAACCGGACTTTGAAAAAAGTGTGGATGCAGACATAGCAACCAAACATATATTCAAACATAGGTTTTAGGTTAGTCCTTAAAAAAATTATAATCTGCTTGAATTGTGTGTGTGTAATATGGATAAACACAAAAGTTTATATTAAATATAAACTTGTGTTTATCCTGATTTCTCCCTCCATGCGCTCTGTTGTTCATATCTAGAAATACTATTGTATAGTTAAGTAACATATACACACAAATGCATATATGCATAAATACACAAATGCATATACACACATAAAGCTACACATACAATGACATATACATGCATAAGAAATAATAAAATGAGAAAGGAAATTTTCTAAATTTTGATCAGTTAGTTTAAGTTAATTAAATCATTTTCTAAAACATTTCTCATGTTATTTTTAGTTTCAATGACAGAAAGTCGAATGTTCTTCGTGACACCAACTGATGCCATGAAAAATCAACAGTCTCAACAATTACACATTGTAATTATTTATTGATGTCAGAATAATTATGATGGTGTTACAGTTAATGCAAAAATTATGACTATTGTTCATACATATAAATTTACTAAAACAAAAGTGTTTGAAATAAAAAGGAAAAGTAAATACTTTAACATTTGAAACATTTTACAACTTTTAAAATTTTGTTCATATAGTTAGTATATCAAGTTAATTATATCTCTAATGAGTAAATTAATACAAATAGCAAAAGCAAAATCAGTATTTGTTAAGACCCATGCATAATGTTGTGTGCATTGAAGCAAACTATTAATTTGTGTTTGAGGAATGGCAAATTGAACATAATTCACTAAGTTTGCAGCATAATCATACTTATATGATAATGTGTTTAATGAAAGTAAATTTGATTCTTAATCTAGTTTACAACTTGGAAATATAATTAAGAATGTCACTTCTTAACTACATGATTTCAGGTTCAGTCTCACAACATAACACCTTTAGATAGTGTTTTTACTACAGGACCAGGCAGATCAAAGCCCTGTAAGTAGATTTGGTAGATGAAATATATATAATATATATATATATATATATATATGTATGTATGTATGTATGTATCGTTTGTAGAAAACATAAATCCGAAAGAAGAAGCACACTCTAAGATGTAGAACAGTATATATTAAAAATGGGAAAGGCTGGTTTATGGGATTACCTTTGGTTTCCTGTCCATAAGGGTTTAGCTTTATGGTGTATCATCAGATCCTAAAAACCCCTCCATATTTTGAAGTGGTTATGGGTCAACAGGTTTTTATGGACGGAAAATATAAGCTAATCCCATTAACTGACATTCCCCATTTTTAATATATATATATATAGGCCCGGTTTCCCGGTTTCTATGGAATTTGTGTTCCCCCCAGCTGGTCAGGACGCCAGTCCATCACAGTGTTACTCAAAAAACAGGGAGAGAAAGTTGGGGCTTTTAGGTGTTTTCGCTTAATAAACACTCACAATGCCCGATCTGGGAATTGAAATCACGATCCTCCAACCATGAGTCCGCTGCCCTATCCACTGGGCCATTGCACCTCCACACACATTATATATATATACATATATATATATATATATATATATATATATATATATATATATATATATATATATATATATATATATATATATATATATATATATATATATATATATATATATATATATATATATATATATATATATATATATATATATATATATATATATATATATATATATGTATGTATGTATATATATATATATACATACATACTTGTCTTATTCCATTTGTATTAACATTTCAGGGTAAACTTAATTCATAGCATTTATCCATTATGTGCCAGTATGGGTGGGTAACATTGCAAGCTAGCAAGCAAGATTCAAACTGAATTTTAATGTATTATATATATATATATATATATATATATATATATGTATGTATGTATATATATATATATATATATATATATATATAATACATTAAAATTCAGTTTGAATCTTGCTTGCTAGCTTGCAATGTTACCCACCCATACTGGCACATAATGGATAAATGCTATGAATTAAGTTTACCCTGAAATGTTAATACAAATGGAATAAGACAAGTTTCGTGTAAATCAGACAGGTAGTTTTAAAGAGATTAGAGGCTTACATGTATAAATACTCAAAACGGTGCATAATGGGATAATATTCTGAAAATAATCTTCATCCTGGAAGGGAAGAAACTCTTATCTTTCTATTAGACATAGAGACTTAACAACAAAAAAATACGAGTTTTTAAGAGGCAAAGTCAGCCTTGGTGGAATTTGAACTTAGAACGTAGTAGCAGATGAAATACCACTAAGCATTTCACCTGGCGTGCTAACGTTTCTGCCAACTCACTGCCTTTTCAACTATTTCTATAGTGCTGTCTCTCACATTCTCTCTCTCCTTCTCCTGCACTTCCCTCAGGTTGGGTAACCATGTATCTCCTTTACAGCAGCACACCTGTTTCCGTCCTCATTGCTGATCTCTCTCTCTGTCATAACCTTGTACCTCCTCTACAGCAAGATGCCTGTTTCTGTGTCTGTCTTACTACAACCTTTCATCATCTGACACAAGATCACCTCCTCTAATGCCCCCTCCCCTCTCAAAAGTTTTTTGTCATGCAAGTTACTTGATGACCCTGTCAGTGCAGATGCCTCTTACAAAGCATCCAGTCCATACTGTAAAGTGGTTGGTGTTAGGAAGGGCATCCAGCTGTAAAAATCTTGCCACAACAGTCACAGAAATCTGGTGCAGGCATCTGCCTGGCTGGCTCCTGTCAAACCATCTCACCCATGCGAGCATGGAAGGCGGACATTAAACGATGATAATGATGATATACATGCATACACATATACATACACACACATACATGCAAACACATGTGCATGTCAGCGTGTGTATGTTTGTATTTCCCTGTTTCAATATCGTGCACTAGTTGTAAATGAGTACAACATGCATATAATTTGTGTTTGTCTCCAACCTTTAGTGAAAACATATCCAGCAATGGAGAAATATTACACTGCTTGAAAACAAGTGAAGCTTGGCAACATGATGAGTATCAGAGAAATGCAAGCATGGAAAGTGGATGTTAAAACATTGACAAATTATATGGCTTCCTGTCTTTCAAAATAGCTTTTGCGCTTAATATTTAAAACACAAATTTTTATGTTCTAATTAAATACTAATCCCTACTAAGGGAATGACTATGACTCTTGCTGTGTAATACTTAATCACAGCACTAATCTTCAAGTATTCAGTACAAATTTACCTGATTCATGTCAGTTTTAGTCTTCTGAAAAATACTAAAACCAACATATAAATGATTATAATAAATCTGCAGCATTTATTTGCTTGCAAATTTATTTTCAGTGGCTACCAAAATTGCTGGAATATATTAATTTAACTTGCGTTATTTCATTGTTTTGCATCTCTCAAGCCAAAGAGGACTCCTAATGATTTATTTCAAGTGCTTTCTTCAAAGAAAATAATATTGCTTTTGTGATATCAAAGCTATTCTCTTTCTTCTATTCATATCAATTGGTTTCTATTTCGCTTATCAGTATGAGACTATTCAGATATGCAGCTTACTACTTTTTTGAATTGTGCAACTGTAGCATTTATATAATTCTGAAATTCTAGAAATAATTAACACCTACTTAAAAACCTAATTACAGTCTATTTAGAATGCCTATTGAAAAGCAAGACAAGCTTAGTTCATATATAACATAGATGGCCTCTTAATTTACAAGAAAACCATGAGCTGGATAAATCAGCTTTTTCCCCTCATAAAAGTGTGTAGTCTTGTGCTTATATCATGTAATATTTTCAATATTGACTACCTTCATTCCAAGTTTCTTCAATGCTTATGCTATCTTTAAATGTATTGAGCAATAACACTGAATTTCTTTCATTTCTCTATTACTTTCTTTTTATCAATAACAACCAACCGATAAATCCTAGCCTTGTTCCTTATTCGATAACAATTCAAAGGTTCAAGTTTCTTAATCTCCTGAATTCACCAGACACCTTAAAAGTTCCAAAATCCTCTCTTCAACTTCCATTCCTTTGCTACATCATATAATGTGTAGTGGCAACATTCAGCATTAATAGGATTGTTCAATGCTCCATTTCACATAATAACAACCAACTCAAATTCACCTGACAACTTTAAAATTCAAAATCCTTCCTTCATCTTGCATTCCTTTGCCGTTTCATATATGGATAGTGGCAACATTCAGTATTAATAAAGATTGTTCAATGCCCCATTTCACATGAATAACAACCAACTCAAAGAATCCTCACTATACATATTTTTAGACAAATCAACTTGTGTTATCATTCTTGAAAATTCAAAATCTTGATTGCAATCACATCTACATCCAATAAAATTAACATGCTTTTCAAATCTAATATCTACTTAACTCAAAATGAGTTTATAACCCTACAGATTCAAAGCTGAAATCAATACATGTGATTGGACCTTCAGAAGACATAGCCCTGGGTCATTGGAAAAGCATTCATCTCAATTTATTCAAATGTAAAGGTAGAAGATATACTAGCTCACCTTATAAAATTACCCTTGATAATAAACTATCTTACCTGAAAGGAAATTTCATCTCTCATCATCTCAATAATATAGAGACCAGAAGGCAGAGAGTAGACAAAAGCAGTATGTACTGTATAAATTGCCCAATTGTTTGTTTTACCTCTGTATATTCGGTCTTCCACTTATGTAGCAATGAAATTTACCATCAATCTCCTTGGAGTCAATAAAATAAAATAAGTACCAGAAATAATTTAAAGCAATAACCAAACCTCAGATAAATCTCATTGACCATGGAACTGCATCTAGAACATAAGTTCACCTAATTATATCCTTCTTGTTTCTCAAAGAAATCAGTACCACTGAAATTAGATCTAAGTATTAATTATAGATTTATTTTCACTATGAAAAATGATTTAGCGTATCTTAATCGACAAAAGTGTCAAGATTAAATTTTACTCTATATTTACTATTATAGTAGTTATTATTAGCATAGCTTATAGGTGCTGTATAATTAATTTGCTAACCCACTTCTAGACAGTGGGCAGTTTCTAAATTTTATGTCAGTCTGTATGCTTTATTTTTATTGTAGAACATAAATACAGTTTACAATTCAATATTAGCACAAGTGTTCCTGTCCACATTACACCTATAAACAAAGTGTAGCAGCACCAATTCAATTGTTTTTTGTATAAATGAATCCAGATAAGGAGAGTTTCTTTCTTTTACTATTTTTATATAAAACAAATACAGGTATCAAAAATTTTACTTTTAACATTCTAATTACTGCAGCAGTTCTTAGCATAAAAGTCCATGAACAATACACACTTTGATTTCGTTAAAAAATACAATGCCATTTACAACAAAATGTTGCAAAACTGGCTCCAAGAGATGATCAACTAGCATCCAATATATTCATTGTAATATTTCATATTATACATAAAGCAGCAAGCTGGCAGAATCATTACCATGCCAAGCAAAATACTTAGTGCTATTTTGTCAGTCTTTACATTCTGAGTTCAAATTCTGCTGATGTTGACTTTGTCTTTCATCCCTTCAGGGTCAATAAAATAAGTACCAGTTGAGTACTGGGTTGATGTAAACAACTTAAACCATCCCCTGAACTTACTGGCCATGGGCCAAAATTTGAAACCAATATTTCATTTTATACAATATAAATTCATAAAAACTGGTCTATACTAGCTATTAAATTATCATTCAGCCCACCAATAGGATACATAAACAAAAAAAAAATTTTGTAATGGTTGATACTAAATAAAAAGTTGTAAATGGAATATTTTCCATTCCAACTGAATTGGAACTTTAAAAGACTGCCTTAACCTTGACAAATGAAAAACATCAATTTGGTAAAGCCAACATTTTATCCTATTTCCCTTTGTATTTTTCCCTTCTTTCCTTGCTCTCTAATTTGAATAAAGACAATAACTTGAATATACGACTTGCAAATAATATAAATTGTCTACTGTTAGCCTATACTTCTGAAACAATAATACAGTAACATGTTTATATATGTAGATATAGAAGAAAGTATGAAATGTTGAATAAATTTAAATTTAATTGTGTAATTGTAGCACTTTGTGCAAAGAAACATTTTTCACTTCATTCCTTTGTTCAAAAAGAAATGGAACTATCCAATCAACATATTGCTCCTGTCTATCAATTGTTCACATTATCATAGAGAAATCTGTTGATTTGTCACACTCAGGTTAGGTTCTGTCTTTCTTTCTTTCTTTTCCCTCCCTTCCTCTTTCTCCTCCTTCCCCCTCTCTCTTCACACACAAATACATACATGTGCATAACTGTGTGTTGGTAAGGGTGGAACACATTTTCTGAGACACTGGACGCCCTTCTTGTAGTAACCCTTTTAGTCTCCTCATAAGACATACAAAGACTGTATATATTTTAAAATGGAGATATATATACTGTTGTGTGTGTGTGTGTGTGTGTGTGCCTGAGTGCATGCATAAATCTATCACCAGACCAACATTCTATGCAGATATGGAATAATATAAGGAGAGTCAATAAAATGGGATCAATAAAATAACTGGTTGAATAAGTAGTGGGGGAGATATACTTGACGAAAAACCCTGAAAGTGATGCACTATAGTGGCTAGAGGATCATGACCAAATGTAGCATATTGTACGAGTGTGTGTGTATGCACATTTCTCAGTGTGTGCATTCACCTACATATGGGTGCATTAGTTATATTTTTTATCATACAAAGAATTTTAAGTGCTAAGATTCTAATCCTTGTATTAGTAATAAGCACATTAACAATATAATATGTAAACAAACATTTTGCCAAACACATTAGGAAATTCTTTATAGTATGGAAAACTTTTAAACGCTCTTACTTCCAATTTTTATTTTTACACTATGTACTCCTTCTTTAACTTGCACGTAAAACAAAACTTATTAAACTTTTTTAAACAAGTTGCTTTCATCTCCTATACTCATTATCTGAATAAATTATGTATTGTAAAGATGTTTTACACAATTTTAAGGCAGATGCACTTAACTTGTGTGATTTTATAGCAATTATTCTTCATCAATATACAAAAGGTCACTTATTAAGTGGCAATTGTGTTGTTTACAGAGCTAAAATGGTTCCATAATTGCAACTTAGGTTTCTTGTATTGATTATATTCTAAATTCTCCAGGCATTGATTTTTAAGTGTCTTGTGTTAAGAATGAGAAATATTTAGGTATCATGAGCTGAAACTGTTATCAGAAACTTGCGGTATTTGTTGTTTTGTTTATTTATATCTATCCACAAAATATTCATAGATCCACTCTCAAATTCAGTTTCTACTGGATATCAATTTATCGAAGACAAACCAATATCAGGGCATCAGACAAAATGCCATCTAGTCTTTTAGAGGAATTGTCAATTCATGCTCTGTGTGCAAATCCTTATTTGGATATTGAAGTATTTTCTAAGCAATCATAGATTATGAGCTGTAATATTTGTACTGACAATGTTTTAATTGTTGTCATGTGCAAATAAGAATGTGCAGATTGGATACTGATGGCCTAGGTGCATTATGTATGAATAGAATCTGGTAAGATTATGGCTGGAATTTATCATCAGAAGTTTGAGAAGCTAAATAGTAATACATAAGAGTGCTTAGTAAAGGTGACAAGCAGAAAAGAGATGTACGTTGTCATGGATAACTGGAATATACATTCTGTAAATTCAGAGGTCAAAAAGAGGAAAGAAACAACATATCAAACAATATAACAAGAAACTTCTAATCCAAAAGATGAAAAATAGAGGACAGCAAAGCAGGAAACATAGCTAAGAGATTCTCTTACAAAACAGAATGAAAAGCTTCCTTCGTGTTATCTTTAGTAACATTGTTTTCAAAGTTCCCAGAGTAAGAGACTACACAGTAAGAGATTACATAGAACAAATTTCCTGTATATCTGGCTTTATGGAAACTATACTGATTACACTGGAGAAAGACATAAGATAATAGCTGCTTATTATTGTTTTAATCACTTTTGGAATGTTTCAAATGAGGTTGACTGGTTCATTGTTGATAAGGTTAGAGAGATTGTTGTTATTGGGAATGGTGCACACTAAAGACTTTAGTAGTTTCTTATAAAGAAACATTGAAGAGTTTTGAAAGACAGAAGCTAGGTCCAGAGTACATTGTTTGAAAGTAGCTGCATCAGATCATTTGCTTTGTTGTAGCAAAGCTAAAATAGATTTTTCCAACTTGACACCTATATGCACATAATGGTGAGACTAGGAAACAAAGTGAAGCAGAGTTTGGTAGAGGTTTGTTGTAGTTTGGAGATGGATACAAAATAGGCAACAAATATGATGGCTTTAAAGGGGACACACTGCATTTTGATTGAAAAATGGCATATAAGAGTATTCTGCTAAGTAAGTAGAGACTTTAGTGTAAATCAGACAGCAATTTTGTAAGTTAGAGAACCTCCAGGCTATGCATTGTCTTTCTAATGACTGCCATGCAGGCATTATAGCTTTAGTTAAAAGCCTCTCAGCTGGTGGTAGTGATGTATATGGAGTCCAACATATTTAGTATTACAGTATAGCTGCAAGGGAACCATTTGGAAAATGGTTTCAGTCATTTAGCTAATGTGGATGTGTCAGAGACGAGGGGAAGCTAACATGACAGTGGTCCAGCTTAAGGGATTTGTAAGTACAAAAGAATCGAAGGGTATGCAATGTTGTACAGTATGTCCTGAGATGAGTTACCTTGATAGTATACCAATCAAAAGTTTGAATGTGTGCAAAGATAATGGTGGGTGATTACAGTCAATGTTTAAAGGTGAAAAGGAGTTCAGGCTTGTAGTATTCACAGCATCAGTCATTGATATGATAAGTGTTGACGGTTGATGTTAAATGTTGAGAACAGCAAATGAGCCAACCTCAAATATAGCAGCATTGTAGCAAAAAGAGTGCAAGAGACAAGTGAAGTTGTGAATTGAGGATCAACTGCTTTTCATATTAGTCATATTACAATTGTAATCATATAGTTAGCAAAACAAATTTTACTATTAATCAAATAAGTTAATAAACTGAAATGAATAATCTTAACTATGGACCAGTTCTCACCCTATCCAAATAATTCAAGAGTTAATGAGGTTTGGAGAAAGGTAAGCAATATTTGGAGTGATATTTGCAGACTAAACAATCGTGACTTAATGCAATTGAAAAGCAAATTATATCAAATCAATCAGTGACTTAAGTAACAACTAACAACAGTAACAAAAAAAAAAACTACCATTGATAATTAAGCTTGTTAGTATCACGAAAAGAAGCTAAGTCGTGATTATAAAACAAAGCTATTTAATTTCTGCTGTGGACTTAGATCAAAGTATTTAAAAGCATTAAACCAAAGCAAAAAGAAACGAAGAAAAAAAAAAAACACACTGCTCGTATGCTCGTAAGTAAAAATCAAATCGCTCATTTGTTCAATGATTTCTGAGTCACAATTTTTGATACAGAGTTAATCAATTTATTCAGCCACGGCACTCGACTCAGAAGTGTGAAAGACAAAACGGACGTCTGTGTGATTTGAGTTCGGGTTTCAATATATTCTGTCTATCGATTTATGATGCTACAAACGAAGGAGCCAGATTACAGCTCACACTATCACCGAATGAAACAAGAAAGAACACATTGGATAAAAGTAGTCAGAGATTTACAACAGCATATTCGAGGCTTTTGATCGTAGGTCAGTTCAATCAGCGCTAAACTTCGTCAAAACAACAGTTTACCATGCACTTCGTCAAAGTGATCAACAGCAGCCCGTTATAATCATTTAGAATACGCGATGACGATTTTATTTAACTCTAAATAAATTCTAATCGAGCATACCAATGCTCTGATTTTCCAGCTTTGCAATTCTGTCATTTTTGTATATCGGAGACTACATTGTCCGATGCAAAATTCCGTTTTCTTTTATAAACAACATAATAGGGTCTATAACAAATTTTATTAGGGACGTACTAAGTTCTTTGCCTCTATTTTCTATATAAGCAAACATTTTCTGAGATAAATTGCTAGGCAGAGATACAATGAACGAAACCAGGTAAAAAAAAGTCACAGGAGTTTTATCCGGTGGGGTTTTATCCGAATCCCATAAAATTAATTGTGACTTTTTTCCCGTGACTTTATTACCGGCCACCATAAATTAATTGTGAATTTTTGTCCTAGCCAAAATTGTGACTTTACTGTGACTTTTTTGCCTCTGATTTTATTACCGGTCACCCAACGAACTACCTACAACCTAGTTGCAACGATCCTGTGATTTGATCATTTGAATGCTATTTCCAGGAGGTCAGCGAGCAACCACAGATAGGTCCCGGCAAGACTTCCGCCCGTCTCTCCCTCCCAACCCCCACTTAAAATTTTTTTTTCTTTTTCTTTGACACAAACACCTATTTGGTACTACTTAAGCATATCTTGAAAAAAAAATACTGAAAAAAAGTAAAAAAAATATGACGGAAATGGGGGTAGGGTTAGGGTTAGGGTTAGGATCGACCACTCACAACTAGTTAGCGCGGACGCGCGACTGCGCGTTCGGGACCGTGCTGCTTTAGTAGTACCTACCTATTTTTCGACTACGGAGAATACGAATCTGCAAAAAAAAATTGGCAAAAATCGGCATTTTAAAATTACCACCCCTACCCCCATTTCCGTCATATTTTTTTTACTTTTTTTCAAAATTTTTGGATTTTTTTTAAAACGGGGGCCACATTTTTCATTAATGTTTTACGTAGTGTTTTTGGTACCGAAAGACTTTCAAACTTCGTATACTTATCTATTTTGTGTTATAGAACAGAAAAATATTTTTATGACACATTCTACCAGTGTTCCAAGTTTCAAAGTGTTTTTGAGCATGCGTTTCTTTGCTGTATATTCCTGCTAAAAATGTGTAAGAGGTAGAAATTATGTTTAGCTATGTCATTTAGCATCGAACAATCTCATTCATGGTCGAAGGCACTCCATTCATGGCTTTCTTCAGTTTCTGTATATTCAAAATATTCTTTAATATGTTCTTCCCAACTGTTCGAATGTAGTCTGAGAAAGATCTGGTTGTGATTTAGTCCCAAGTCAGTCGAGATAAGAAGACCTATAATCTAAATCATTCCAAACGCAGCTTGCCCATTTTTCCTTGTGTAAAGAAGCCAAAACCACATTATTCAGTGTCATTTTATAATATGAATACTGTGTAGTTATACAGTGGAGTACATTGGCTGCTTTTTCTGGCAAATTGAGCGATCGCGTAAAGCCCTCAGAGTTAACTTCAGATGTGGCTGTTATTTTTAGCAGGTCGTCTAGCGACCGCGTAGGCGTTTCATCTTTGGCCTTAAATCAACGATTTGTTTTTGGCTAGTGGTCAACAGACATTTAAATTAAATATATATAAAAAAAGAAAAATAACATGAACAAAAACAAATCAATAAAACACTCTAATAAAAAGACAATTAGAGACGACTGGATGAGTTGGTTATGTACTTTAAAATACAACCGCAAGCAAAAATATAAACGATAAAAAGATGACCACGTCGAATTTATTTGGAGGAAAAAAAAAACTTAGAAACGATGAATGAAAATATTTGCTGAAAAAGGAATAACAAACATGTTCTGAGGAAAAGATCCCACAAAAATAGAAATGGGGAAGATAGTACTAATTAGTATATATATATGAAACAGAATGCAAACATCATTTACAATATTTATTCCCTAGAAATACAATTAATTCTCCAAGTAATTGCTTTCACAAAATACGAATGATTAAACTGCGGTTAACAACAACATTATATAATTGTACAAACTATGCCGAATAGTGCTTTCGGGGTACAAAAAAGAAGCGAATTTTTCGACACTATACTTGTTAACCTTAAACGGATTATGTAATGATGTACGGGGTGGATGTGATGTTTTACATTTCAAGCTAGATTTTCCTTGGATAAAAAATATTTGAGCTTCCGTGACAACTTCTCTAGGTTTTCATTTTTATTTTTTCTGTGTTCAGGAGCGTACATTAAAAGGGAAGAAAAAGAATGTTTGTGTTATGAACCTCAACATGTTTTTTTATATATGAAAAAGTATACTAAAAAAAAGAAGATGCAAAGATTGTTTGTGTTAGGAATCTCAGCAGGTTGTCACATAAGAAAGAATATTAAAAGAGATGTAAGAACTAATAGTGTTATCTGGAGAAAAAAAAAAAAAGAAACAATAAAGTGACGTGCTGAGGTTCACAATACAAACAGCCTTTGCATTTCTTTTAATATACTCCTTTTTCATATATGAAAACACAAATATTCTTGTGGCTAAAGAAAAACAAATGTAAACTTCAAAAGGTGATTTAATGCCACAAAAATATATTTTAACCTTTTCCTTATTCAGAAATCTAACTAGTGTGTGTTAGTTGTCCCTAGAGTAATGAGAAATTATTTCATTTAAGCAACTTCAAGTTCTTTATTTAGCCTAATAATGTATAATCGTTGCTTTTAGGCCAGGTCAGCGCCTAAATTTAGTATATCACAAACATTCGAGCATCGTGTATCTTAATTCTGGCACAAAAAGGCGGTGAGGTTGCAGAGCGTCGGAAGAAATGTTTGGAGATATCCAAGGACCGGGTGGTGGTGTTAAATCGGGTGATGGGTTAAATCTAACCACCTAAGAGTTCAGATCGAAAGCAATCTTTCGGTATTGGCACACGACGTCATTTATCCACACAAAATTCCTTCATGACATAAATGAAGAGGTTAGTATCGTCTCCTCATACCGACTCTATAGACCATTATCGAAGGATCACCATGGAGAAATACCGCAAGATATCTCCATTCAACGTTCTAACAATTCTTCCAATTCACCACTTCCATTCTGCGAAATTTATTCTGAGTAGAAACACTGTTGATGTCAACTCTGCCTTTCAGGGTAGATAAAATATCAGTCAAGTACTGAGATTGATAATTGCCAGTTACCACGCTCCACAAAATATGTCTTTTTGCCTAAATCAGAAAGCAGTATATATATTTTTTCTTTTACTTCTGTCAAATGGCATATTTCCTTTCATTCTTTTCTTTCTTTTCATGAAACACCATGTAAAATAATGCGAACTAACCTTGAATTCTATGTGTCATTTAGTATTCCATTTTTGTTAATTTTTTCTTAGAATTTTTGTGTTATATTAGAAACGACCTACTTTAAATTCCAATATACCGTTCGAGAAAAGTAAAACCATACAAAAAAAATTACGGCTTTGTAGTATATTTATATCAGTTACGTGCAAACTACAGTACACAGGACTTTTTTTTTTTTTTGCAATGCATGCCATTGAAAACCCTTGAACCTTTTTTAGTAGTGCGATCCGCTTGATGAGCTTCGTCTCATGCGGCCCACTTCTCGATAAAGGTTGCCTATACCTAATTCATATGGTGAATTTATTTCACTTTCACAAGGATCATCCTTTATTTCATCGAGTCTAAAAAAGATAAAAGGCAAATCTCAATGAGATTTGAACTCAAAACCATAAGCCTTGCATTCAAATGACTGCAAGTTCCTCGCCTATTATTTGACTGACAGGTTGAGCGACAATCATATGGCGATTTGGGCGGATTTTCGCAATAGCTGTCACACATAAATCGGACATTTTTTTTTATGAATTTTTTTCTTCTCATTTTATAGAATCCCACTTTTCAAAACACTTGAGAGCAGACTTTTTAAAATCCATCTTTTTCCAAAAAAACTCGCTTCTTCCACGTCATCGTTTCTTCCAAACAACAGCCATAATTTTTTCCTCACATTTTCGTTATAATATTCTACATTTTGAATCGCATTTTTGGAGAAAATTTTTCGCACACCTTCACCATCACCTCCGTCGTACTTTTCACGATTAAACTTATTTTCGTTATAGTATTCCACATTCGGAACTACTTCTGATAAGGCTTGTAATTTGCATTTTAAAAAATGCAAAGAGGGAAATAACAAAATGAAGATAAATTTTCAGATTAACACCGCACCATTTTCACTAGGGTGTTAGGGTTAGGGGTTAGGAACGGAATTCCCTAACCCTCTAACCCTGACCCTAGTGAAAATCGTGCTGGTGTTAATCTGAAAATTTACCAAAATGAAAGTTTTAGGTATCAAACGAAAAGCGAATTCTGCGTCAGTTTAGCTGCTATTTCTAATAGATCGATCGACAACACAGAGGAACCCTCGGAGATTACGTTCAGTATTTGTTATTATCCATGGGACAGGGATTATAGAAAAGACGTTCCATCCACGATCATTCCGTCTTTTTGTATATCTAGGCTTACACTAAATTCGATTCATTCATTCCCCGAAATTACTGGCCTTGTGCTTTACCTTAGGGACCCCTTTATAAACGCTTATGAAATTTATACATAAATATTTGCTTAAAATAACATTTTTACATTTATTTATTTAACAGTATTTAACAAATCGGTTTATTGTCAATTAAAAGATTTCGATTAAAAAGCATATATAAAATAAATTGCCCATAAAAAGTATTTGCTGTCCACGGACCCCCTGTCTTGTCCTTGCGGACCACAGTTTGAAAATCACTGGCTTAATGGATACACCTACACAAGTGTCTCCTTCCCATCGAATCTGCTTCCTTCATAACTTTCAGAAATTGGTATTTTTTAATGAAATTTTCTAAAAAAAAACAAAAAAAAAACCCCCCATATCTCAGTGTAAATTACGATTATATTGGAATCTAATGTAAAAGGAAAAAAATGGAAGGCACACATACATACTGACATGCATCACATCATTCTATCGATAAAATAGAACTTGAAATTTTGAAAAAAATTCTGTGATATGCATCAGTATGTAAAGTGTGCGCGCCCACCATTTTCGTTTCTTTTCTTCACATTAAATCCCGATTTAATCGTAATCTACACCATCTGAAAAGATAACTTTATAAAATTTCATTAAGAAATATTTATTTTCCTGAAATTAACGAGGAAACAAAATCGAGAGGCATATTTGTGTCGGTATACACGTTCAAGAGAGATATTCCAGATCCAAATTGTCGTCTGCTTGAAACAACTCTTCGGTCATCTTGGTTTCGAAGAGTTAATATGAAGAATAAATAAAATTACTGTTCCAAGTCGTATTTCGCCCTAAAACATATTTAAATGAACGCACCTGGAAGATATTTGATTAAATTAAACGAATACATTAGTTATTTTAATAACAAAACGTTAATGAAAAATAGAAAATTCCTGAAGCGTTTTTTTTTTTCATGGAGATTAATATTTAATTGGAAAGAACTTATGGAAAAATTACCTGGGAATTCGAGGAATAGAAGTTTTTAAAGCAAATGTATTGAATGGAACAACTTGGTCACCATTTACATCGACATTGCACTCAGATTTAACTCTTGTAAGGTACCAGTCATCAATTAATTCTTTTCTAAGTTGACGCACAGCGTTGCAGACGTCCTCCGTAGTCATTGTCGTCTGTTCTATTGCATGTCTGCACGCAAACCTTGAGCTTATATACGAGCAGGGCCGGATTGAGACCCGTAGAATCCCTAAGCACTTGAAAGATTTTGGTGCCCCTATATATATATGTAATTCAATATATATCAATAATAAACCATAAATATTGGAATATTGCACTTCATTCTCTTTGTTTTTACTGTTGTTTATCATGTATATTTTTCACGATTTTGCACGACTTCAGTCCAAATTCTTTTTTTTTTTTTTTGTTATTTGTCCTTGTAATAACTTCTTGTGCATGCTCCTTGTGGCAAATAAATTATTATTATTATTATTATTAATTATTATTATTATTATTATTATTATTATTAAAAGAAGAGGATTGAGATAACTCCTCCTGAAGATATGGCACTCTTCTTTTAATTTTGACTCTATATCTTCAGGAGGAGTTACCTCAAGCCTTTCTATATTAACCAAAATGAAGTAGATTGACAAATTTATTTTTTGAACCAGTTGAAGACAAAAGATGTCGAAATATCGTTCATTACATAACAATGGCCCTTTTCTTTTAATTTTAACTCTGTTATTATTATTATTATTATTATTATTATTATGTGAGAGAGAGCAGTGCATGCCATCAAAGTGACACTGGAGTAAAATATACGAAGCCCAATATACCCATCTGATAAGGGTACACCAGGTACATGTATTACAACCATATGCATGCGATATGGTGATCTCATATTAGGATAAGCAGCACATGACCTTGCAGGTGGAGTCTAATTAGAATTTTCTTCCGGTTGAGTAGCTCATCCAGGTGAAAAGGTCCCTGAGTAAGGGTCATTTAAGGACGTTGAATGAAACACCCATGTTTCCAGAGTTAATTATCCAAACCCCAAAGAATCCCTTTCAACACATGGCTATGATGCTCCCCCACTACTACTGCTCGTGATCAGAGATGCACATATCGTCAACCACCAAGGGACATGCTCAACTGGTTAAGGTCAAACAACTGACAAGCAAATCTGTGGTATTAAGCAGAATATTTGCTGTAGCCCATCTTTTATACCAAAACAAAACAATGTACATGATAACACTTCCAATCAATTAAGATCAGAAGCCATGAGAGCCACTGCCTGGTACTGTATCAGGGCATTATCATTATTATAATTATTATTATTATTATTATTATCATCATTTCTAGGGTGGTGAGCTGGTGGAATTTGATGAAATGATGAACAGCATTTCTTCCAGCTCTTTACATTCTGAGTTCAGATGCTTCTGAGGTTAGTTTCACTTCATCATTCTGAGGTCAATAAAATAAATACCAGTTCAGGGGTCAATGTAATCAACTAGCCCCTGCCCCCAAAATATAATAGAAAATATTATTGTTATCAAAATTTCAGTCTACCAAATTTCCCTCACTAGACATTAGTCATCCTGAAGCTACAGAAGAAGATACTTAAACCCATTAGCATTTAAACCAAGCTTTGGTTAGACTGAAGCCACAGTAGAAAACATTTGCCCAAGGTACCACACAGTGGAACTGAACCTAGAACCATGTGGTTAGGAAGCAAAACTGATTGTGTAGAATACATGTTGCGTCAACTGTGAGTTGAGTTGTGATTGTGTTACAGACTGTATAGAGTGAGCCTTGATCTTTTATTTGTTTCAGTTATTGGGCTGTGGCCATGCTAGAGCACTGCCTTGATTGCTTTTATTCAATCAAACCTCACCCCAGTACTTAGATTTTTTTAAAAGTCTGCTACTTATTCTACCAGTCTTTTTTTGCTGAACTGCTAAGTTATGGTATGTAAACTAACTAAGTATTGGGGTGGGGTGGAGTGAGTGGTGGACTAACTCACACATATGTAAGGCTTTCATACAGTTTCCATCGACCAAATTCACTCATGGCATTGGTCTGTGCAGAGCTATATTAGTAGCAGACACTGGCACAAAATTCTTTGCAGTGGTACTGAACCTGAAATACATGGTTGCAAAGCAAGCTTCTAAACCATTTACTTATGCTTAAGCCTATAAATATTGATTTTTTTTTTTGCCTTGACTTTCTTTATCACTACATTAATTATATTCATTCCACTTTTACTTGCATACCCCATATCTTATTACCATTTTGAAGGCCTATTACATCAATACCTTTTCACTTTTATACTTTTTTTAACCTTTACTTCTTTTTTCTTTGTCTTTTTTTTTGCCTTTCCTTTTGTGTACCATATTTCCATTCCTGTTCCTGATTATGATATCTGGTGGTTTATTTTAATCTCCTTGTTTGTCTAAAGAGTATGCATGAGACTGAGGTAGCTCTATGGCTGACACTTAACATGCTTCATTCATACATGCTTATGCCACTTATCTTTGAAGTGTCATCATATTGCCCCCATTAACATAACTACCAGCATTATTGTGACTGTCTGAATATTATTTGTCTTTGCAAAAATCCTATGCAATTAATAGTGAAGTGGTCAATTGTTTCTTTTGTTGTTCTGTGTTGATTGGACAGTGTGCAGTTGATGTTAAATCTTTGTTTCTTTTCTTCCCTTTTTTTAAGCTAGACATTTATCTTGTGCAGCTAAAATAAAATCACTCATTTTGCTGCCTTTAATCCAGATCTTTTGAGCCATTGTTGGCTTTCACATTGGCTTACTCACCCCAATGTCAACTCTTACAGCATATTGATCATGGAGAAGCTTGTTTGTCCATTTTTTCATTAATAATATTTTCAAATTTCAATTTCAATTTTTGGTTCTTTCCTTGCCTTTTTCTGCTGTTTTGTCTTTATCTAAACATTTTACTTCAGTCTAATTAGATTTTAGTTTGTGATGATAGAGAAGGTGCTGCTTTATAATATTTTTGCATCCTTTGATTCAACTTTGTCTTTGATTTCTTTAGGGTCATTACAAAAATGTTTGAGTGGCTTAACTTAATCAACTTTACCCACTTCCTTTATAGACATAAAGCTTAAGAAAAAAAATGTTATTAAATCAGTCTTAGATATATCTCCAATAAGCAGCCACTGAATTGGAAACTTTGGTTCTGATGTCTCCCCAAAACCTTTAGTAGTTTAAAAAATCTTCCAGCCCACAAAGTTTCACTAATATTGTCTACTTCTAAAATATGCAAATCAATAAGTTGTCTATACCAACGTTAGAATCAATGAAGATAATCTAATTTACTTTAATAATATTATCTATATATAAATTTGTAAACAAATAGCTAGTACAAGCATTTGAATTTGAAAATATTTAATACCCTTAAAATTTCTTTTGTTATAAAGTATAGTACCAGTGCTCCTATATTTGTTTAAACACTACCTCAATTCATTCTACAGCACATATTGTTAGGTATTTATATAAGCACTTTTATCAGCGATTAAGTTGTTAACACAGCTTTTCTCAAAGAGTTCCATTAAATAACCTTATTATAGGTGAGGTTATAATGTACTTTTGTGACCGAGTGCTGTGTAGAAAGATAAATCCACAACCAATTTATGTTTACTGCTGTGGCTTATAGTTATTCCACTTTATTTATACTAACCTAATACCTGTTTTCAGATGGATAGAATTAAAAGAGCACAAAAGTTTTCATTTCATGCCTTAATTGAATATTCAAATGCCTTATGTTGCATTAATGACATACAGCAGACCTATGATTAAAAAATATGAGATTTTTTTAGTGCTATTGTTGAGTTTTGTTGTATCGCAGGAGGGTCATTAATAAACACATACACTGGTTCTATTTTGCTTCTATTTAATCACTTCATTAACATTTAGCTGTGGAGGTGCAATGGCCCAGTGGTTAGGGCAGCGGACTCGCGGTCATAGGATCACGGATTCGATTCCCAGACCAGGCGTTGTGAGTGTTTATTGAGCGAAAACACCTAAAGCTCCACAAGGCTCCAGCAGGGGATGGTGGCGAACCCTGCTGTACTCTTTCACCACAACTTTCTCTCACTCTTACTTCCTGTTTCTGTTGTGCCTGTAATTCAAAGGGTCAGCCTTGTCACACTGAATATCCCCGAGAACTACGTTAAGGGTACACGTGTCTGTAGAGTGCTCAGCCACTTGCACGTTAATTTCACGAGCAGGCTGTTCCGTTGATCGGATCAACTGGAACCCGCGACGGAGTGCTAATAACATAACATTTAGCTGATTAACTAATCAATTGTTTAATTAAACATTCAATCAATCAATCAATTGATCATTTAGATTTGTCAAAGTTCTTTCATTGCATTGACAACCTCATCAATGACATGCTCCCTCTACTCCATGTTTGCTTTATTTGTGTTTTTTTTTTATATATATCAGAAGTACATTTTATAATAAAAACAACTATGTATGAACATTTAGTTTATCATACAATACACTAATCTAATTTATACCTTTACACAATTTTTGTATACCTAATTATATTAGGAAGGGCATTCAGCTATAGAAACCATGCCAGAACAGACAACTGGAGCCTGGTGCATCTCGCCAGCTTGCTAGCTCCTGTCAAACAATCCAACCCAAACCAGCATGGAAAACAGATGTTAAGTAATAATGATGGTGATGACGATAATGACAACGATCTAAGCAAACAATCCATTTCCATTCTTCATTTTAACCATAATACTAGGCCCTCTTGAATTTTCAACTGTGGATATACAATAAATTTAGAATTGAGTCATGGAAAATCAAAGCAGAATGTTAATTCATTATTTATATATATTATGGTTAAACTTATAATTCAATGTGAAAAATACATCTGTTACTATTGATGTAGCATTTCAGAACATTCCATTCTCTGTGTTATGAATGCAGGAGAGTAATTAAACCTTTTGCTTTGGTTTGATTTCAGTTGGCTTCTTCGAGGCATTTATGCATTTCCTTTACATATCTACATGCATCCATGAGCGTATTTATATAGGTAAATATATATTCAGAGACATAAGTTTGATGATACAAACAGGAAAATAGAACTTAAAATATGAGTATATCATTATCATTATTATCATCATTTAATGTCAACATTTCCATGCTTGTGTAAGTCAGATGGATTTGTTGAGGCAGATTTTCTACAGCTGGATGTTCTTCCTGTTGTCAACCCTCACCTATTTCCAAGTAAGTGAATATTTCTCAGATAGAAAGAACATCATAATGTACATTAGTAATAAACCACCAATGAGGTGACAAGCTGGCAAAATTGTCATCATACCAGGCGAAATTCTTAGCAGCATTTCATCCATCTTTATGTTCTGAGTTCAAATTCTGCCAAAGTCAGCATTGTCTTTCATCCTTTCAGGGTCAATAAAATTTGTACCAGTTGAACACTGGGGTTGATCTAATCGCTTTACCCCCTCCTCCAAAATTGCTGGCCTTATGCCAAAATCTGAAACTAATATTTCTCCTTGGCTAGATATGTTTACCATGGAAAATTGGAAACAAACAATATCACTTGTATGATGGTGACACTTGTTTACAACCATGACATGGTGGCAAATATATATTTTTTATTTGATCAGTAGAAGTTATAAAGTGACTCAAAGGCTAAGAGTCTCATGCATTGACACTTATCAAAATTTCAATTGAACAAAAGAAATATTCAGACATAGGTGCAAATGTGGCTGTGTGGTAAGAAGTTTGCTTCCCAATCACTTGGTTCCAGGTTCAGTCCCACTGCATAGCACCTTTGGCAAGTTTCTTCTATTATAACCATGGATCGACCACAGTTTTGCGAGTGGATATGGTAGAGAGAAACTGAAAGAAGCTCATCATATTTATATATCTGTGTGTACTTCTGTGTTTGTGTTTCTCCTCCACCACTACTTGACAACTGGTGTTGGTTTGTTTTTGTCCCTGTAACTTAGTGGTTTGGTGTAAGAGACTAATATGATAAGTATCAGGCTTGAAAAATAAGTGCTGAGGTCCATTTGTTGAATGAACCCCTCTAAGGCAGAGCCCCAGCATGGCTACAGTCCAATGACTGAAACAAGATAGATTACAGTGATCTGTTACATAAATATATTAATGTTCAAATCCTTATAAATCTCTTACTTGTTTGCCTTATCATTTCAATTAATTATTTGCTTTGGATTAACTATTAGCCAAGACAGTGTTGTTTAGTCTTAGGTTAGTATGATCAAGCAGATCTATGACCAAAGATATTTTAGCAATGATCATCCTATATTTTAGTATATCAAGAACATTGTTGAATGTGTCCTTTTCTCTTTGTTCTTTTTGAAGACACTAAGACATGATTTGATGGGAATTTGACTACTGTTTCTAGCAAACTGAATGGTCACATAAACGCTTCTCCGTGATACAAAATAGTTATTTTGCTGGATGATTTTTTCGTTTTTTTTTAATCATGTTTGACACAGGTAAAGAAGCAACTGCCTGACCCATTCTTGTTTGGTTTCAGGTCACCATGATTAAACAGACCTATAGATAAAGACAGTCTAGTTGTGACCATAAATTAGTATAGAACACTGGATATAGTGAGTGTAGTGCAAGCTAGAGGAGATGGAGAGGGAGAAATAGAGGGAAATTATTTGTTTGGTAGAAAAACCCATACTCTTTGCGTGTGTGCGCGCGTGCGTGCATGCGTGTGTGCATGTGAATATGTGTGGTTGGGGTGTAAGGCAATGCCCCAGCATGACTGCAGTTTAATGCCTAAAGTCTACAAAGTCTGGGTATATGGGGATTAACACCTACTTTAAGAAATTATTGTTTCTTATATTTAATTGTTTATGTTATGATTTTATTTACTCCATGTTCTCACATGGGGATTAACAGATGCTTTAAGAAATTATTGTTTCTTATATTTAATTGTTTATATTATGATTTTATTTACTCCATGTACCCAGACCTTGTGGACACTCTGTATATACACATATGATACGGTTATCATGATACTGAGATTAAGGCAACTATTTCCATAAGGAAGGACTCAATATCTGAACATCAAGTAGAATAGCTATATGGAAGATTTAATTTCAGTGGGAAAGATATACGCAGTAGCAAGGAGATAGATTGTCAATAAACAGGTAAGACAAAGAAAATAGCTGATGGTATTTATTCTGCCCGAATTGCACAAGACACCCCTTTGTCACATATAGCTAATAAGGTTACTGCTCACAAAATGTGACATAAAAGAAATTAATAAATATATGTATATATATAAAATATAAAATAAACCATTTTTAAACACCTTTTATTTGCTTTATTACTCTTGAGAGAACTCGGTAATTCAGCTATTTCTAATAGTATTGCTCTCTCCTAAGTAACATTAATGTTGCATGAGAATGTTCCCGACTACAGATATAAAAGTTTCTCATTCATCTGATATCTATAATAAGTACATTCAAGTACTTTCAAGAATTTTAGTTTTATGTTTGAGCAGAATTAAATATGAAAATATAAAACTAAATATAGTTTGAGTAAGTAGAGAATAATTTCTTTGACAAGAGAGTTCTTATTGCTTTAAAAACTACAATGGCTTACTGCTTCATCAAATCTATTCACAAATAATTGTTTCCGCCATCATTATAAAAATACAAAATAATACTGAATAACAAGATATTTAGTGTCTTATTTTTATGACAGTAATGAGCTGTTCAAGATGATGCAATCTTCTTACTTTAAGTCTTACTAAAAACTTATTAATACTACAGAAAATTTAATAATTTACTTCAAAGAAACATTTCTTAATTTTTGTTTCCTGTTATTTGTGTAATTAAGTTGCCAGAATTATGAATACATATAAAAAGTGACTTTTTGACATATGTTACACTTTGTTTAAGCCGACACTTGCGTTGATTTTTACTCAAAAGAAAGAATGGTTGTCATTTGTA
Source organism: Octopus bimaculoides (assembly GCF_046866305.1). Lineage (NCBI taxonomy): Eukaryota > Metazoa > Mollusca > Cephalopoda > Octopoda > Octopodidae > Octopus > Octopus bimaculoides. The sequence continues at coordinate 82,639,838 of NC_142934.1, read as the reverse complement.
TCACTCATAAATTTTACTAATTATTTTAGAATAATAAATATTTATTTGATCCCGGAATTATAAACGACACATCAATCTTAAACCAACTCAAAATTTTTCAGTTCAAAGGTATAAAGCAGTAACTGGATCTCTGATTAAACTCTTTAATTTAATGTGTAATGAGGGAGCTGCTATGTGGTTACTCAAAAGCAAGAAATAATGATCGAACACACTTCAAATCACACCTTACTTCTTTTAAAAGTTACTGGCTGAAAAATTTGTTTCCGTATTTATATCTGCACGCATATTTATGATGCTGCACATTTACATATATTCATAGGGCCAAAATAATATGTTATAAACATCATTAACACCTCACTTATCTACTATCACCCTCAATCCCTGCACATTTTTGTCACAACCCTTGCCTCTAAGCCTCTCTTATATTTTTCTCCATCATTTGCTACTGTCACTACAATCCTACCCACTTACCCAGTCTGAACTTCTGTATCACCTCACTTATTCTCACCGTGCCAAATGTTCTTCAAGGGCATGCCCCAACTTATCTTTGCCATCATCTCTCTTACTATCACTCTCTTTATATTTCTTTCTAACTCACTCTTCTTTCTTTTCCAACTAGAGTATTCATGTATCTACTCTACAGCAAGACATGTACCTCTATCTCTCTATACCTTTAATCTCTCAACTAGCACAAAGCCACACCTCCTCAATGCTACTCTCCCCTCCCAGTTGAGGGGCTTATATCTTGCAATGTACTTGGTGACCTTGTCTGTGCTGGTGCCACGTAAAAAGCACTCAGACAACGAAGCCTGGTGCAGCTCCCAGCTTTGCCAACTCCTGTCAAACTATCCAACTCATTCCAGCATGGAAAAGTAGCTTCAAATGATGATGATGATGATCATCATCATCATCACTAATACCAATGCTTGAAACCAAACAGAAGAAATATTTATAAAAATATATTCTGCAAACTTTACCTCATCAAAACACAAAGGTTAAATTTTCTAAATTGTAATCAAATAACATCAATTAAACCTTGTTACATGTCTACTAACCAACTAACCCTTTCACCTGTCTGTTAACCAACTAACCTTTTCACCTATCTACATTTTTTGTGAACCCTGAAATATGATCCTAAGACCTGAAGCTGACACATCTAAATAGACATACATGGTTACAAAGTTTCACATTCATGGCTGAACTCTGAATAATGACACAACTCCAACTTTAATCAATGCAAACCTTCTATAATACCTTTTCTTCACAGCATACTCTAATTACCATTCAACATAGCTCCACCTACTCCAGAAAAACCAAAGTGATTAGAGACTACATAAAGTCAAATTAAATTCAAATGCACCACAGTCCATGGAAGGCTGGCAGGCTGAAAATACTATTCTTGCGTCTATATCTACATATCATTATCATCGTAATCATCAATATCATCATTTAACAGTTGTTTTTTCATGCTGGCATGGGTTGGACGGTTTGACAGGAGCTGACAAGGCCAGGAGCTACAAAGGTTCAATAGTCTATTTTGGCATGGTTTCTATAGCTGGATGCCCTTCCTAATGCCAACCACTTTACAGAGCGTACTGGGTGCTTTTTACGTGGCACCAGCATCAAAGAGATTACTAAGTACCTTGCGAAACAAGAACCCATATACATACATATAGGTATGTATGTATCAATATATATATATATATATATGCTTCTGTGTGAGTGTGTACCATATTTTCACATATATAATGTGAGAAATTTAATACAAATCATCAAATCATCAGGATCAAAGATACTGGGTAGCATTATGTTTAAGTAAAACCAAGGATAAAATATAAATTGCTGATTTTCAGATGCAAAAGGTGGGGTTTGCATTGTATTTGAGATCCCATTGTACTCATGTAAATAGATTATACGTATGAATATAAACAATATTAAAATATTATGCTATCAAATGAGGTCCCATAATTGAACTTAAAATCAAATTTAAACTTATTGTGTTTATGCTGTAAATAATAAAACTGTAGGCCCTTCACTTATTGAAGCGAAGACATGCAAGCACAAATATATAGCTCCATAAAAACACCCGTTAAGCCAATCATCTCATGTATTAATTCAATGACACATAACATATCCCCATAGTTAAATACAATAATAAAACGATAACATACCCAACGCATTTATGATGAATTCAACAGATGAATTTATTGATATACTTAGAACAACCACACCTAAAAGCATCATTGCTCCCTTAGATGTTGAACAGTTAATCACTAATGTGCCAATAAACACCATAATATACTCCATTCTCAGGCATGCATACCATCATCCAAGAATGAAAACTGCGCATATACTGCAAATTATCTTCAAAACTTATTATTCGCATGCACTACAGATGTATTTAGAAGCCCCTATAGGAATACTAAAAGTTAAAAAAGATAGGCTCCCGGTTAAGTTTGCTTTTGTTACATCTTCAATGCATTTGAATTCTAAAAAAATATGTACACAAGACTCTATGTGTGTGTATATTGTTGATGTATACATGAGATAAATATCTTGCAATCAAACAATCATACTAGTCATTTAGATAAATATTTAAAAACTGAAATTCACTTATGAAACAAACACACACAAAATTAAACTTTTGTCAGTATCATAAGGATAAGAAATACTACACCACATCAAAAACTGAGGGTTATCACTGCAACAAAATCTAATTAATATTAATGGGCAAACGTGTAGATAAAGTTATCATTGAATTCATTCCAGGAATAAAAAGGATATTCATCCCATAGACAACAAATAAACTTGACAAGAAACATAGTGTACAACAAAAACTAAATGAATACTAGAGGCATTTATTTTGTGCATTAAGTTGTATGCTACACACCCATAAACATGATAAATTCATCATAATATATTAAGCTGATTCAGTAATAAAATCATAGATCACAATGGGAATAACTAGTTTTTCTTTTTCCTGTTATGAAATGTTGTGGTAGTTGTTCTGTAATAGCAGCATGCACCACACAGCTAATCATATCATATGGTGGATGGCAGGATTATAGGCAGGGAATAAAGATACGAACCAAGGGGTGAGTGATATGCCACAGGCATACATTCACCTTTTTTCAAGTTGTAGAAGTAAATTTGTTGAAAATTCCTTAACTGAAACTGATTTTCTTTATAATTCTGACTGAGCAGTATTTGGACATAAGCTGGTTTATTATCAAATGATATTCACTTGCAGTCTTCTGTGGAGAGACCTGTCTGACTATGGGAAATACCTTACTTGGAAACAGGTGAGGATTGGCGACAGGACAGATGAGCAGTTATAGATAATCTGCCTCATAAAATTCCGTCCTACCCATGGAAGCATGGAAAAGTGGATGTTAAATGATGGTGATGGTGGTGGCGGTGGTAGACAGATAGATGGATAGACAGACAGACTGACAAATAGATGGACAGATAGATAGATATTATGGGAATTCAGTAGAATTAGCTAACAAATAACTGTAGACTGAGCTGTGTTACTAGATTCATTGTTGCTGTCCGATTGTGCTATGAGAGCTTTCAGACTTCAAACTTCCATCATCAGACATATTGTTTGTGTGTTTGTTATGACATTAATAACCAGCCAGCCAGACATGAATACGATTTGGAGAAACAGTCTATATATTTCCATGTGTCCATTCCATTCTGGTGGCTCAGAGTAAGATATAGTTTTTTTCTTAATGAAATATCTTTTGGATATCTGAACATTTACTGCATCTTGGTTTCCTGCTAAGACCTGTGGTGATACACTTCTTCCTCATGTCAGTCTGCATAGGAACTCTGCACTGGGTGTTACTCTTTTACTCTTTTACTTGTTTCAGTCATTTGACTGTGGCCATGCTGAAGCACCGCCTCTAGTCGAGCAAATCGACCCCAGGACTTATTCATTGTAAGCCTAGTACTTATTCTATCAGTCTCTTTTGCCGAACCGCTAAGTTACAGGGGGTGTAAACCCACCAGCATCTGTTGTCAAGCAATGTTGGAGGGACAAACACAGACACACAAACATACACACACACACACACACACACACACACACATACATACATATATATATACATATATACGATGGGCTTCTTTCAGTTTCTGTCTACGAAATCCACTCACAAGGCTTTGGTCGGCCCGAGGCTATAGTAGAAGACACTTACCCAAGGTGCCACACAGCGGGACTGAACCCGGAACCATGTGGTTAGTAAGTAAGCTACCTACCACACAGCCACTCCGATGCCTGTTATGTAAGATTTTGTTGAAATGTTCCAAGATCCTGTGAAGAATTTGTTATTTAGTAGGTCCTATGCATCTTACTCTGCAGTACAACTAAGTTTGTTAATACTGTTAGTTTTCAAACATATTAGGCAAATGCTGTCTGATGAATCAGCCTTTGATCTGTTTGAAGCACATATGAGGGAGTAAGTTTCTTGTAGGTTTTTGTTCTTGTTCATTTTAGCCCTTCATCACCTGGCATAAAGTCACCTCACTCAATACAACTCTCCCTCAGTTGAGGGTCTTGTCTTACAAGATAGTTGGTGACATCACTAGTGTCGGTGCCACATAAAATGCACCCAATACACTCTGTAATGTGGTTGGCATTAGGAAGGACCTCTAGTCATAGAAACCATACCAAAGCAGACACTGGAGTTTGATGCTGTCCTCTGGTTCACCAGCTCCTGTCAAACCATCCATCTCATGCCAGCATGGAAAACACAATTTAGATGATGATAATGATGGCCTAACCTCTTAATAGAGTTACAAACAATTTTCAGTCATTCCTCTATAGTATGAGAAGCTGACATAGATCTAGTTTCTTTTGCTTCTTCTTTTTTTCTTTTCCTGTTTCTTCCTCTCATTTTCTCATTTCTCCCACACTCATACTTTTCCTTCCTTTCTATTTCTCTTTTCTCTTTTCCACTGCCACTAACTTTACTGTTTCTGCCAAACATTTAGCAATCCTTATATATCAATTATTTATTTTCAGTTCTTTGAATAATATTCCACGGTCAAAGAACCTTGTGATATCAAGGTTAAAGGCAGATAATCCAGATAACAAACACTTCAGAATATGGTTGTAATCTTGAAACAGTTATATGATATGGCTTCATGGTAGAAACTATGCTAAGTATTGTTAACGAGGCTTCCCCCCACCACTACCACCATTTTTTACATTCTTTTAATAATTCACTATACTTCTCTATATACATCTCTCCAAATATCTATGAAGAGGTGAAATCAACAAAATATGCATTGCATATGTCAAACTGAAATTTAACAATGAATTAGATTCTATTGCACACTCCAGCATTCAAAAGTAAGACACCTCTTTTCTTGTAATCTCTTATCTTTTACTTGTTTCAGTCATTAGACTGTGGCCATGCTGGGGCACCACCTTGAAGAACATTTAGTGAAAGGAATTGATCCCAGTCCTTTTTTAATTTTTTTAAGCTTGCTACTTATTCTATTGGTATCTTGCGGAACTACTAAGTTACTAGGACATAAACACACCAACACTGTTTGTCAAGTGGTGGTGGGGGATAAGCACAGACACAAAGGCACATATACGTAGACCATCATCATCATCATTTAGTGTCCGTTGTCCATGTTGGCATGGGTTTGACCGGGGCTGGCACATTGGAAGGCTGCACCAGAACCCAGTCTGATTTGGCATGGTTTCTACAGCTGAATGCCCTTCCTAACACCAACCACTTCAAGAGTGTAATGGGTGCTTTTACGTGCCACCGGCACAGGTGCCATTTGCATGACACCAGTATCTGCCATGACTGCAATTTTACTTGGCTTGATGGGTCTTCTTCTTAAGCATGACATAATGCCAAAGATCTCAGTCATTGCCTCCATGAGGCCCAACACTCAAAAAGAGCTTTCCACGTACCACCAGCATCAGCCACTTTGCCTCCATGAGGCCCAACACTCAAAAGGAGCTCTCCACATACCACCAGCATCAGCCACTTTGCCTCTATGAGGACCAATGCTTAAAAGGTGTTTTTTACATGCTACCAGCATGGGTGCCAGTTACATGACACCAGCATCAGCTATGACTATGATTTCACTTGGCTTAATGGGTCTTCTCAAGCACAGCATATCACCAAAGTTCTCAGTCACTAGCCATTGCCTCTCTGAGGCCCAAAGTTCAAGGATCATGCTTCACCACCTTGTCTCATATCTTACTGGTGCTACCTCTGTCATAGGTCCCATCCACAGATAAAGATCAGCACTTCTTTACACAGCTGTCCCTGTCCATATGCATCACATGACCATGCCACAGTTGTCTCTCTTGCACACCACATCTGATGCCTCTTATGCCCAACTTTTCTCTCAAGATGCTTACTCTCTGTTGAACATGCACACTGACATTGTACATCCAGCAAAGCATACTGGCTTCATTTCTTTCCTAGAGATATAGATCACCACAATCGCAAAGAGAAAAGGAACTGGAGTGCCTCCCTTAAGGATTCTTACTGTTGTTGGAAACTCTTCAGTTGAGTCATTTGTACTTTGAATATAGTTTGATGGGTTTTCATACATGATGGTGATAGCTTTGAAAATTTCATCCGAGATGTCATAGTCCAACAAGATAAATAAGGCCATTCTTGTTGACTCTCTCAAATGCCCAGGAGAAATCCACAAATACAATTGATTCCACTTGCTTGGGAATTCTAAATTCATCTATGATTCTTCAAAGGGCAAGAATGTGTGGTAATGTCAAGCTACTTTTGTGGAATTGCTTTTTGTTTCAATGCTGGATGGAACTGATATGAAGAAAAATTATATCAAAGAGCATAGAATTGTAGAAATTTGAATCTAGAGACAAGAGAGTAATGCCTCTGTAGTTGTGAGGCAAATGAAGGTCATTTTTCTTTGGAAATGAATTAATTGAAGACTTAAAAAGGTTGTTGGTTTGTTTCTTTTATAGCTCTTGTTACAGAAGTTAAGCGGATGTATGTGTGTGTGTGGAAGAGTTGACTGTCATAGATGATGGCTGCCTAGGATGTTATATTGCTATCCCTGAGCAAGGACTTCAAACAAGTTTGTGGATTTATTTGCCAATGTCATAGTATAGCCTGCAGGAGTAAATCATATACAAGTTTCAGAAAATGGTTGCCAGTGAATCTCCTGAGTAGGGAACCAAACAAATACACTGCAGAAATACAGATAGAAACTTTAGGTAAGAAAACACAATGAAGTAACACTAAAATCCTATGTAATTCTAAGTTGAAAGATTGTGCATAACATTTATTGAAAAAACAATCCTGTCTTCAATAGGTTAAAAATTAATGCTATTGATTCAAAATAACAATAGCCACAAGTGTGATATTTCAAATCTATTTACCATGTAGAATCTGGCGTCAGACAATGTCAGACAAGAGCAGCAGTCAAAATTCATTCAAATCAGACGATTACACAATGACATGTAGATTGAAATTCAAAATTAAATCTTCATAAGTGTCCAACAACTACAACATAAACATTTTGAAAAATTACTGGACGATTTCAATGGTACAGTGTGAAATAAACTTCCATACTGGTAAACATTTGCAAAAATGTTCTAAAAATAAGTTACAATCATGTTTCCACTGACATTGACTTAGGTCCCTCTGGGGGTAGTTTGATAAAATAAAGTATCAGTTGTGCATTTGTATTGATTTAAATGACTATATCCATCCCCTACATTCGAAGTCTTTTGTATATGTTATAAATCAATTTGATATAACTTGACAAAGAACTCCTCCTTCTACAGATTTGTGTTGGACGCACATTTTTCAAAATTAAGAGAATTGCTGATCCACACAGGAATTCTGTGATTACTGGGGTTTACTCTTAAATTTCAGGCAGCACTTGTGGAGTTATTTGTAATTCTACAAAACAATATATGACTGGTTGTCTTTTAATTTGGTGACTGTTTTAATTTTTAAATGCCAAGAATATTCTTTTTGCCTATTAGTTTCAATACAGTCATCTTCATCTGCTGTTTTTTTCTTTTTTCTTATTCTGTTCAAGATTGTTGTAGCCATCATGCCTCATGGAAGGATGATATCTTACAGATACTCTCTTGCAGCTGGCAATAATGTGGCTGATGTCTTCAATTTTAGTTTTACACAGCCTACATTTGTCATCTACCTGTATTTCTACCTTTTATACTGTAGATACATAGTGGGAATCACTTGCTCCTGAGTTGTATGTTATAAACTTGTCGGTATATCATGCCAAGATTTTAATTTACTCCCTTTATGATTTAGGCCTCATGTACTACTTTCTCAGTGAATTGGTCTATTTTTGCATTATTTTGTTGTATTAGATAAAGTTTTTACAGTGCTATTTGTGGAGAGATCTGCATCAGTATTCATACTCACAGAATTGGGCAAGATAGTTACTAGACTTCTTTTTTTGCTGCAGATGTAGTTTCAGTGTCACAATATGTGCTTCATATTTCATCAAAACAGATTTAAGATCACAACCACCATCCTTGCATGCGAAGAGCAGCCTGTCTTCATCTCCATCAATATTGAAGTTTCCAATAATACTGAACATCTCGTGAGTTCATATAGCTCTCTTGTTGAGTTCTTGCAGTGATCAGTTTAAAAGGCTAAACGCTGAAATGAGAATAGGTACTACAAAGGTTTTTGTGGGTGATATGCTTGTTGTAAGCTAAGAATTCAGAAAACCATATATCTCTGTTGTGTAAGTCATTCCTTGACCACAACTTATGGATCAAACATTCTTATCCTGTCCATAATGCTAGTAGCTTTCACCAGAAAGTGAAGGCTGTACTTTTAGGTCATTTATATTTAGTCTATTGGAGGAGGGCACAAGTTTCTCACACTTTACTGCCAAAAATGCACATTTGTACTCACCAAATATAATTCCAACAACTAAAGAATTTGGTTACAAGGCCCAGTTGCTCATTGATGTGGTTAAAACTTGTGGTTTACATATACATATTTATGTACATATGCACATGCATTTATGTATCTATGCACACATACTTCATGCAGATCAAGCAAGTTACAGATGCCAAAGGAAAAAATACTCAATATAAAGAGTTATAGAGCTAAAATATGTATGTGTGTATTCATCAAAACCTGTTAAGCCGCTGGGTTACTCAGAATTCGATAATATTTGGTTTCAAACCAAATATCAATCATTCAGTCCCTAGACAACATCGACAAACTGATTTGTCATTGAGCAAAGACAGAAACTTGTATACATTTCCATTTGCAGCATTAAAGGCATTGTGGGAATTATTCAGTTAGTTAAAAATCATAAATCATGGTCAAAGAGAGATTACTGATGAATTAATTAAAAAGATTATGTCTCTTATGAAACTTTCAATCTATTCCATTCTGAAATTGAAATTAATAGAACCTTTAAGAAGATATGTTATTATTAAGAAATTATGGTTCGAATCGAAATATGTTGTAAGTTTGATAGCAAATCATCATCATCATCATTGTTTAACGTCTGCTTTCCATGCTAGCATGGGTTGGACGATTTGACTGAGGACTGGTGAACCAGATGGCTACACCAGACTCCAATCTGATTTGGCAGAGTTTCTACAGCTGGATGTCCTTCCTAACGCCAACCATTCTGAGAGTGTAGTGGGTGCTTTTACGTGCCACTGGCACGAAGGCCAGTCAGGCAGTACTGGCAACAGCCACGCTCAAATTGGTGTATTTTACGTGCCACCTGCACAGGAGCCAGTCCAACGGCACTGGCAACAATAAATATAATATTCTTTTCTACTCTAGGCACAAGGCCCAAAATTTTTGAGGAGGGGCCAGTCGATTAGATTGACTCCAATATGCAACTGGTACTTAATTTATCGACCCTGAAAGGATGAAAGGCAAAGTTGACCTTGGTGGAATTTGAACTCGGAATGTAAAGACAGACGAAATACTGCTAAGCATTTCACCCAGCATGCTAACATTTCTGCCAGCTCACCATCTTTAAATAAATATAATATTAAAGATGCTGTAGAGCAATAGAGTACATACATAACCAATTCTTCTGCATGCATGCATCTTCACATACATGCACACATCATCACATTAGTACACAACTACAGGCTTTACTCAGCTCATAAAATGTGTAACACAGAACTTGGTTGTGATCCAGTCTACTGCCTGTTTGACTCAAAGTAGAACTAAGCTTATTTTACCCATTGTTTTTATTGCTATCAACTTATTGACCAACTTTTTATCTGAACCTTTGTCTCAATAAATCCTCTGCTAAAAGCTAAACTTCCCAATATAAGCAGAGAGAGTTCAATTGGTGACCTATTTTTCTGACTGATACACCAATAGAGAAAATCACCCTTTGTTCTTAATGATTGGGCTTAGAGTCTCATTGGGCCCCACCTACCATTGCTATGACAACATGACCAGCAAGGCCTTACTGCTCTTTGCACTTTTGTCACTACCACCTTCATCTCTACTGCCACAGCAATTTTAATTACTGCTATAACTGACCAATAACTTATCTATTACACATGCATTCACACAATGTAATTAACATATTTAACTAGGCTGCCTGAAAAAAGTGCTTGCTTCAGTCAGTACGGATTCAAAATTTTAGATATTGCAGAGGACTTATTGAGACAGAGATAGGAAAGGTTTAGATTTTACTACAAATATATGATTTCAAATTTCTTCTGCAACTCATCATTAACCCTTTCGTTACTGTATTTATTTTGAGATGTTCTGTGTTTCCTTCAATTGATTTTAAATATAACAAAGAATTTAGTAAAATAACTTAGTAATCATTAAGCTCGTGTTAGGAATATAAATTGTGACTAAGGTTTGATGGAAGATTTTAATTCAAAACTTATGAAAACAAAACATTTGTACTACTGAGCCAGAGCCGGTTTCAGCTGGGTTGGTGACGAAAAAGTCAAATTGAATTCTGTGAAGCCAGAAATCAAATAATCTGGATGAAATCTGAGTTAAGAAAATTACTGTTAGTTTTCATTTCAGTTTCTATTTTTGAGTATCAGTATTGTAAGTGTGTATATTCTGGATGTGCTATTTGAGTGTCTTACACCCACCAAAGACGATAAATTCATAAAAATGTTTCGATCATCTAAAATAAAATCATGTATCATAATAGAAAACTCCTTTTTCTGTCATCTGTTCTGAAATCTCGTGACAGTTATTGTTGAGCTACTCCTAAATACTATACAGTTAATTGTATCGTAATATGGTGCTGGATGGATGCTAGGATAATAGGAAAGTGAGAAAAATAAGGACCAAAAGTGACTAACATTCCACTAGTACTCATCATATTTCTCATTTGCTTTTACTGCTGCTCAGGGACATCCTTCTCTCTTTCTAACTCCCACTAGCTATTTTCTAACTATATGAATTCATTCCACCTCTCCACTCCCTGCTTCTTTTTGTCTATATTCTGCCTGTTACATATTTATAACTTGCACTTTCCTTTTCACTCCCTCTCATATGCACTATGAGAAATCATATGTATCAATTAATGAGAAATTGTGTGTATAAATTGGTGTGAAATCATATGTATAAATTCATTGGAAATTTATTAACAGAAACAGATTTTTGTTATAATAATTCTGTTCTTGTTGTTATACAATGATATAATCTGACTACTTTGTTTCCAAATCTAATAACACACATTCAGAAAACAGGGTTAAATCAGAACATACTAACCAAAGGTTTGTACATTTCTTTGTAGTGTTATACTATGCCAGACTAGAAGTTCAGCAAAGTAGCATAGTGCACAGTGTGAAAATAACCATTATATGCAACACAGCTGAACTTGTGTTACCCAGTAATATTCATTAATATTTGAGTGGCTCCATCTTGTATTTTATATCAATTGTTTCTGATTTAGGTACAAGGTCAATAGTTTTCAGGGAGAAGATAGTTGATACTGTCAACCCTGGCTATTGACTGGGGTTGATAGAATTGACTTTTCTCAATTATAGTAGAAGACACTTGCTCAAGGTGCCACACAGTGGGATTGAACCCAGAACCATGTGGTTGGGAAGCAAGCTTTATACCACACAGACACACCTGTGCTTCCACACAACCACACCTGTACATGAAAAATATTTTTAACAGAGTGTTTTATGTTTTTCCTTTCTGTTTTTGTAGCTCTATTCTTCATCTACAACTTTTGTTTATTAGTTTTAAATTTATATAAATTTTTCTTCTTTTCAAATGTATGACAATTGAGTGCTAAGTAGGAAAAAAATGAGAATGAGCATTTTTGATGTTTACTTCTCTTTGCTTTCAATCAAGATTCCAAAACTGCCAAAATCACTCAAGACATTTCTGTCGTGTACAGAGAAGGTGTTATAATTAAAAGAACTGCACAGAAATGGTTTTCAGTAGTTAAGCTCCTAAACATCTAATCACTCACCATCATCACTTAGTGACATGCAGACATTGTTACTCTGTTCTGATTGTATACAATTAGAACAGAGACAACCCAACTTGTAGCAAACTATCTTTACTGCCACCATGAAGCTTAACTTTGTACACAAGTTTGATTTTGGCCATACATTGTGCCTAAAAAGAGCAAGAGGATTTATTTATTGACTTAGGATGTCAGCAGATATTATTGAATAGGTTGACAAATGCATTATTTGTTTGCTACCAAAGAAGGTAGCAAATATATTGTGTGCTGCATGATTGCCATTTCTAAACTCCAATATGTAGTTATAACACTGCTGTTATTTGCTGCTTTTTAACCATCACTTCAGATTTATAAGAATGTGTGTGTGTGTGTGTGGTGGTGGTGGGATCTCTGACCATTTGAGTCCGCTGACATGCCTATACAGCTAAGGGTTTATAAGTGCAAAACTAATGGTCATTCTCTGATCAGCCACAACAAACAGCCTTCTAAATAATGCGCATGCACACACACACACACACACACACACACACACACACACACACACACACACATACATATATATATACACACACATATATTCATACATATACGCATACACGCACACATATATATACATATATATACACATAAATATATACATATACATATATATATATATCTATATATATATATATATATATATATATATATAAGTGTGAGCTGTGCAAGCCATGTACAGAGATGCTGCCAGTAAGGTGAGGGTTGGAAATGAGTACAGCAATGAATTCCGGGTAGAGGTAGGGGTCCACCAAGGTTCCGTCCTCAGCCCCCTCTTATTTATCATAGTCCTCCAGGCAATCACAGAGGAGTTCAAGACAGGTTGCCCCTGGGAGCTCCTCTATGCTGATGACCTTGCCCTAATTGCGGAGTCACTATCAGAACTAGAGGAGAAGTTTCAGGTGTGGAAGCAAGGTCTAGAATTGAAGGGCCTTAGAGTCAACCCAGCTAAAACCAAAATCCTAATAATTAGGAAGGTAGATAAAACACAAACCCCTTCAGGTAGATGGCCCTGCTCAGTATGTAGAAAAGGAGTAGGTAGTAACTCTATAAGATGTACCCGGTGCAAGCTATGGACACATAAGAGGTGCAGCAACATCAAAGGCAGGTTAACTAGCAAGTTAGTTTTTGTTTGTGGCAGATGTTCAGGTGCAATAAAGACTGTAAACAAACAGGAAACAACTTCTATCTCATTCCAGGGTGAAAAACTAGAGGTAGTCGATAGCTTCCGCTATCTGGGCGACCAAGTTAGTAGTGGGGGTGGGTGCGCTGAAAGTGTAGCTGCTAGAATAAGAATAGCCTGGGCAAAGTTTAGAGAGCTCTGGCGACAAAGGGACTCTCACTCAGAGTAAAAGGCAGACTGTATGACGCATGCGTACGAACAGCCATGCTACATGGCAGTGAAACATGGGCTGTAACTGCTGAGGACATACGTAAGCTCGCAAGGAATGAAGCCAGTATGCTCCGTTGGATGTGTAATGTCAATGTGAATACCCGTCAGAGTGTAAGTATCTTGAGAGAAAAGCTGAACATTAGAAGCATCAGTTGTGGTGTGCAAGAGAGATGATTGCGCTGGTATGGACATGTGGTGAGAATGGATGAGGATAGCTGCGTGAAAAAGTGCCACACCCTAACAGTTGAGGGAACCCGTGGAAGAGGTAGGCCCAGGAAGACCTGGGCTGAGGTGGTGAGGCAAGACCTTCGTACATTGGGCCTCACCGAGGCGATGACTACTGACCGAGACCTTTGGAAATGTGCTGTGCGTGAGAAGACCCGGCAAGCCAAGTAAGATCGTTGCCAGTGCCCCTGGACTGGCTCTTGTGCGGGTGGCACATGAGATGCACCATTTTGAGCGTGGCCGTTGCCAGTACCGCCTGACTGGCTCCCGTAGGATTTTCGAGTGAGATCGTTGCCAGTGCCCCTGGACTGGCTTGTGCGGGTGGCACATAAAAGACACCATTTCGAGCGTGACCGTTTTTGTGCGGGTGACACGTAAAAGCACCCACTACACTCTCTGAGTGGTTGGCGTTAGGAAGGGCATCCAGCTGTAGAAACTCTGCCAAATTAGGTTGGAGCCTGGTGTTGCCATCCGGTTTCACCAGTCCTCAGTCAAATTGTCCAACCCATGCTAGCATGGAAAGCGGACGTTAAACGATGATGATGATGATGATGATGATGATATATATATATATATATATATATATATATATATATATATATATATATATATATATACATATATGCACATATATATACACATATACATACATATATTAGTTCATCAAGCATGAAATTTGCAGTAAGGTATATGATAAACTTTGACAGCTGCTCATTTTGTGGCATTATTATATTTTGAAAATCTTGATTTTTTGTTACAAAACTGACATATCTTTATTCTAACTCATTTTGCACTTTATAAAGTATTTATAAATCGTTTTCTACTATTTTTGTTTAGAGATGGATAAGTCAGAAATTCATACAGCTTTGAAATATGAGTCCTTTCTTGGAAATACAGCATCACAGACAGCTCAGAATATTAATGAAGTATTTCATTCTAATGTTATTACACAGCAGACAATATCAAATTGGTTTATAAAATTTTCTTCTGGTAACTTTGACCTCACAAATGAGCAATGCAGTTGGCCAGAGTGGATAATGACGAACTGAAAGCCACCATCAAGTCAAATCCATTTCAAAGTGCCCGTGAACTATCGTTGTTGTTTGGTGTTAGCAAGCAAACAATATTGACTCACCTAGTTCAAATCAGTAAAATGAAAAAGATGAATAAGTGGGTTTCACATGAACTCAATGAAAATCAGAAACAACAACGTTTGGAAGCCAGCATTATGCTACTTTCTTGTCACAAAAATGCATAATTTTTTAATCGAATTGTAACATGTGATGAGAAATGGATCCAATACAACAACCATAAATGTTCAGCATAATGGTTGGACAAAACACAGTCCAAAAAGCAAAATTCATCAAAAGAAACTGATGATGTGTGTTTGGTGGTCTGGGACAGGTGTAATCCATTATGATTTCATTAAACCTGGCTCATCAATCGCAGCCGAAGTATACTGCAGCCAACTGGACCAAATGATGCAGAAACTTACAAAAAAAGAACAGCCTAGATTAGTCAACAGATCCACTCCTATTTTATTGTAAGACAATGCCAGACTACATATTGCAAAAATGACATTGGCAAAATTACAGGAGTTGGAGTTGGAATTTTTCCATCATCCACCATACTCACCTGATCTTGTTCCCACTGTCTCTTCTTTCAGAATTTGGAGAACTTTTTGATTGAAAAAAAATTTAATTCCGACGATGCTGTAAAACAGGCTTTCCAAGATTTTATTGACTCTAGATTGTCAGGCCTTTACAGTTCCAGGCTGAACAAGCTACTGCTGAAATGGTAAAAGAGTATTAACATTATGGGTGCATACTTTGATGAATAAAACTATTCCTTGTATTTATGTTTTTTTTTTTCTTTTCTACAAATTTCATACTTGACGACCTAATATACATACATACATACATACATACATACATACATACATATTTGATATGCATAAAATGCACATGTTGTTGTCAATAAAGTCTTTAAAAGACAGCATGTTAGCATAAGTATACATTTATATTTAGAAGCATATTAGAATGTTAGAATGTTTTGAGAAATTATTTCAGTTTCAGCTTATGAGTTAGTATTTTTCTCTTCGTGTCATATTGTTTTCCATATAGTCTCAAGAATAAAAGTAGCCAGGCTGCTTTCCTCGATTTGGTTTCACAGTGGAAGAAAAGTGACTGGAGATTATTGATATTTTGGATTTAAATGAGGTCAAATTATTAGGGACAGGTGATGTAAACAAGATGAACAATGTTTATATCATAACATACATGCACGCATACGCACACACACACATACATAAAGATATACATAGGTATAGATATTTATATACATATTTATATATATGGGATCTGATCAATAAGTATCCGAACTGATGTCATAGTAATGAGCTGTCTGTGATGCTTGGCAAAATAGACCTTGAACGCCTTAGTGCATGTGCACTAAGTTTTAACATTCTACCTCACTTCCACTGTTTACAGCAGTACTTGGAAGGAAGGCATGTAGCGTGTGACCATCGCATTGACCATGGCAGAAAATGTTGTTATGGCGAGCTGGTAGAAACGTTAGCACACTGGGCGAAATGCTTAGCGGTATTTTGTCTGCCGTTACGTTCTCAGTTCAAATTCCGCCAAGGTCGACTTTGCTTTTCATCCTTTTGGGGTGGGTGCTTTTTACGTGCCACCAGCACAGGGGCCAGAGGAGGCTGGCAATAGCCACGTTCGGTTAGTGCTTTTTACGTGCCACCGGCACAGGTATCACAACTACAATTACCATTTGATTTTCATTCTGATGTTGATGTACTTGACTCAATAGGTCTCCTCAAGCACAGCAGGTTGCCCTATGATCCAAGGTACTTTTGAATGGGCTGGGGCTGGTTATGAAAAACTGGTGTAGGATACAGCCGTGAACTCACTTTATTTGCCGATATATATATATATATATATATATATATATATATATATATATATATATATATATATATATATATATATATATATATATATATGTATATATATATATATATATATATATATGTATATATATAAATAATACGGAATGGGACAAGAACGCAAAGTTAGGTGATACAAGAAAGGGACACTGTATTGTTTATATATATGTATAGCGGCATACGTACACCTTGTCTCTTATATATATATATATATACATATATGTACATGTATGATATATACACACAACATACACAGACACAAAAGTCTCATTACCCATTATAGAGAAATAAATCTGCAATGATGGCTAATCATTTTGTGACTATAAATTCTCCAATGAAAGGCTCTGCTCCAAACATTCAATATTACTTATCTTTATGCCACATCAACTTAACTCATTATTTTTCATATTGTTACTTGCATATCTTTTCTAAGATGTTTAACAATGGAATCTTCTAAGAATCTATACTATAGGAAAGAACTGTAGAAAATCTATCTAATCATACAACTTCACGTACACTGGCTTTTTTCAATGTTACTAAATCCACCTGTAATTATACAAAGCCTTAGGAATTGTTTTTGGATATTTTGAATCGTTCAGATTCTCAAACCCCCAAATCAGCTTTAGCAATATCATCTTAGAAACTAGTATAACATACCTCTAGTGCCAGTAATGTTAAGTGTCAGATATAAAGAAAGCCATCATAAATAATCCAGGTAAATATTGAATCATTTCAACTCTGCTGCACTGTGGAAGGTGTGTGTATGTGCATGTATAAATGTGTGTGTGCTGAATAGTGTATGTTAGCCTGAGTGTATGTGTGTGTATGCTAGCGTTTCAATATTAGTTCATAAATTTGTATGTATCTATATATATGTATCATAGCATATTTATGAAACTATATACATATGCTTATTCATATATATGAAATTGTATATATGTATATTTATATATGTGTGTATGCTTATACACATATTTGAAGTTATCGATATATGATTATATACCTTTATATATATTTATAAATAAGTACATACATACATATATGTGTGTATATATATATACATATATATATACATATATATATATATATATATATATATATATATATATATATATATATATATATATATACATATATATATATATATATATATATATATATATATACATATATATATATATATATATATATATATATATATATATATATATATATATATATATATATATATATATATACAGTATATATATGTATATACATACATATATATATATATATATATATATATATATATATATGTATATATATATATATATATATATATATATATATATATATATATATATATATATGTATGTATATATATATATATATACATATATATATATATATATATATATATATATATATATATATATATAGACAGACAGACAGATATCGATCTATCTATCAATCTATCTATCTATCTATCTATCTATCTATCTATCTTTATATATATGTATGTATGTATGTATAAAAATATGTGTATGTGTTTGTGTGCATGTGTGTGTGAGTTTTGATATCAGTACAAGACTAGATATTTTTAGGGGATGAAGAGATGATGGGAGCAGTCAAAACAATTGACCCAATATATGACGGTTCTTATTCTCTGAACCATAAAAACATGAAAGGGAATGTTAAGGAAAGTTAACCTTGACAGGATTTGAACCCAGAATGAAGATGAAAAAAATCGATTCCATTCTGCCATATGTGTATGTGTGCCTTGTCTATATGTGTATGTGTCTTTCTCTCTCCACCTCTTTTTTGCTTTCTCTTTCTATATATATATATATATATATATATATATATATATATATATATATATATATATATATATATATAGGCGAGAAAATATATATATGCACTTACATACATATATCACAACCACCACCACCATCATCATCATCATCATTATTTTACCATTCCCTTTTTCCATGCTTGCATGGGTCAGACAGATTTCATTGAAGCAGACTTTTTATGACTGGATGTCTTTGCTGTGGCCAACCCTTATCTGTTCCCAAGCAAAGTACTTTTTCCTCCCAGCTGGACATGTTATCATTGAAGCACACAACACAGCTTGCATGGTAGTGATGCTCACTTATAGCTGGAACTGCCCCCTTCATCTAACATGATTAAAAAACATACAATTCATGAATGTACCACATTCTAAGATGTTCAAATCAATTATTAAATTTCACACATACACACTCTCTCTGTCTCTGTCACACACATACATACACACATTCTCTCTCTCTCTATCACTCACTCACACACACACACATGCACACGCACATACATACACACACATTCACACATACAATGTGCTTCCTTTATTTTCCATCTACTAGATCTATTCACATGAGAAACCCAATAGGTTTTTAAAATGTGCGATGAGAAGGTGGGGAAGAATGAATCGCATACTTGGTGGTGCTATCTAGCATATATAACATGATTTCAGTGAGTCTTAAGGATTGAAATTCACATTTGCATCTGAAAATGGTCTGTCATAGAGAAGTGCTTAGTTGAAATATGATATTATTTAAAGAGCAGAAAATTTCAGGTTAACAAGAAAAAATCGTCAGACAATATGTGAAGTGTTTTAATATTAAAGATTATTAAAGGTGTCAGGTGATGGTATAATGAACAGTTCTTGTCATTCTGCATTGAAATAGGGAAAACCAGAAAACATTTGTAGAAAATAAGCTTTTTTATGATTTTTTTTTCAAACAAGGCTTGAGGCCACTGTAGTAATAAGGGATTGTAAAGAAGGAAAAGAAAAAGCCTCCAAATTCAAAAGGCACCAATTGCCAGAAAGCTTAAAGAACTGAGTACTTTAGACCAGAAGAAAACAAGAAGATAGTGAGTTCTAGAGAGCAGCAGTTTGAGGAAAGAAGCTATAAGACTAAAAGGACTTATGACTAACATGAAGCTCAACAGAGAAATGATGCATCTGGGAAGAGAAGCGAGTGACATGTTTAACTTTTTAGCATTTAAATTGATGATATCTAGCCAAAATATTCTACCTGTTTTATGTTCAAACCAGCCTACAAAGTCAATCTAAAATTAAAAAATCACATCATTGAAATCTCAGGGCTACTAGATAATACATAATTAATTCAAAACAAAGTGAATAAATAAGCATTACATTTACAATCTGAATGCTAAAGGGTTAAAGGTCTTGACAGAGGATACTCGAGCAGAAAGTTCATCAGAGTTCTATAGAAGCTGAGAGTTTCTCTCATGGTATCTACTGCAGTATAGTTTGTTCTAACAGAACATCCATGTTTAAGTTTGCATAAACATTACCTCTCAGTATTAATACTGCCACTGTCACTAGTATATATTTTTTAAAAAGTTCATACAGTAAGAACATCAGCAATAGAATTAGATCCATAAGAACTAGAACTAAATACATAAAAAACTATATTGAAATATCAGGAAAAAAGAAGAGTCTTGATTGCTGTGTGTTGTCCCATTTTCTCTTGAAGTTTGTGATGTGAACAGGCTATGCAGTTCTTCTCAAGAATGATGAGGCACATTTCCATTTGCTTAACCCTTTAGCATTTAATTCAGCTATATCCAGCCCAAATATTCTACAGTTTTTACATTCGAACTGACCATATGAAGCCTTTCACACCTAACTTACACTGACATTCTGAAAATACACAATAACATCATCTAAATCTCAAAGTTATAAGATAATGCATGATTAATTCAAATTTGAATAAAAAAGCATTAGATTTGACAGACTAATCTGAATGCAAATCTCTATTAATAATCAGGCAACAATCCATAATAATATCATGAGTGTCCCTTTCACTGTAAACATATAACGATGTGGTACTGCGTGGCAAACTAATGCAGAAGGTTCATATTCTTTTGAAGAGAACAGACCTGTAATAGCAGTAAATTATAATTGCCATGTTTTCATGTTGTACAACTTCTTTTTACTAGAACTGAACAGAAGTGGGATTAACATAGAGCATGTATGGCTTCAACAAAATGGAGCAACTACTCATACATTGAGTGTTTTCACAGATATTATTGATGAATTATTTTGGAATTATTTCCTTTGTGGCTACCTTGAACAGAAAGTATTCATCAATAAACTGTGTACACTGAAAGCTGCCACTTGACAGGAATTTATGGTAATAATTCAAGACATAGTGCAACATACAATGCAGAACTTTAGGATAAACTACAAGTATATATGTGCAAAATACTGTCAAGTCTTGGATGATATTAGTTTTGTAAAGTAAATGGACAGTGACTTCTGTGTCTTTTATATCATTGTCAATGGTACACATTGTTCTATACATTTAGACAATAAAAGCTGTGAATATCCTAAATTTGATATTATTATATTCATTGAAAAATCATCAAGCTTCCCTGCCAAGCCTTATATATCATCGTTGTCATCATCATCATCACATTAACACTCACTTTTCCAATGTTGCATGGGTCAGATAGAATCCACTGAAGCAAATTTTCTGTAACCTGATGCCCTTTAGTCACCAGCCCTTGCCTGTTTGAAAGCAAGGTAATATTAATAGGCAGATGGGTTTTCATGAAAGATTCGGAAATGAAGAACACTGCTTATATGGTGGTGACACTTGTTTACATCTATTACATGTTGTCAAGAGGACACACAAACACATAGACACCAAAGCATGCACGTACATACTGACAGGCTTCTTTCAGTTTCCATCACCAAAGCGTCTCCCAACGCTTTGGTCAGTCTGGTATTATGATAGAAGACACTTGCCTAAGGTGCCATTTTGAGGGACTAAATCTGAAATCATGTGTTTGGGAAGCAAACTTATTAACTCCACAACCATGCTTGTGTCTGAATGTTAATTAAAAAATGCATGTTCAATTCCCAGCAGTTTTATAAATGAATTGTATTGTAAGGCATGACTGTGTGGTAAGAAGCCTACTTCCCAACTACATGGTTCTGGGTTCAATCCCTCTACATGGCACCTTGGGCAAATATCTTTTTCTATAGCCTTGGGGTGAACAAGGCCTTGTGAGTGGATTTGGTAGATGGAAATTGAAAGGAGCCCATTGTATATATATATTGCCAAATCAGATTGGAGCCTAGTGCAGCCATCTGGCTCACCAGTCCCCGGTCAAACCGTCCAACCCATGTCAGCATGGAAAGCAGACGTTAAACGATGATGATGATGATGATATATATGTATATGTGTGTGTGTGTGTGTGTGTGTGTGTGTGTGTGTGTGCGTGTGTGTCTGTGTTTCTCTTCCCACCATTACTTGACAACCGATGTTGGTGTGTTGATGTCCCTGTAACTTAGTGGTTCAGCAAAAGAGACCAAAAGAATAAGTACTAGGCTTACAAAGAATGAGTCTTGGGGTCAATTTCTTCAACTAAGCCTCTTTAAGGTGGTACTCCAGCATGGCCACAGTCAAATGATTGAAACAAGTAAAAGAATAAAAGAACGTGTTTTTATTTAGGTTGAGATCTTTGGTGTAGGAAGGGCATCCAGCCATAGGAAGCATGTCAAAGCTGATACTGGAGCATGATGCTGTCCTTGGACCCATCAGATCCTGTCAAACTATCCAACCCATGCCAGCACAGAACATAGACATTAAATGATGATGATGACATCTATAAAAGTAGAACAGGAGGCAAAGTGGCCGAGTTCCTTTCAAGTGTTGGGCCTCATGGAGGCAATGACCAAGACCTTTGGCATTATGTTGTGCTTGAGAAGAAGACCCATCAAGCCAAGCAAAATAGCAGTTGTGGCAGATACCAGTGTCACACAAATGGCACCCATGCTGGTGGCACGTAAAAGCACCCATTACGCTCTTGGAGTGGTTGGCATTAGGAAGGGCATCTGGCTGTAGAAAACCATGCCAAATCAGACAGGAGCCTGGGCAGCCTTCTAGCATGCCAGCCTCGTCAAACTGTCCAACCCATGCCAGCATGGACAATGGATGTTAAATGATGATGATGATGATTTACCAAACTCAACTTGAACAATACATCAGTTCTTATTCAAATTTTATTTTGTGTTGTTTCCTCAAGACATTCCACAATAGTTGTCTAATACAGCAGTGTCCAGAAAGAGAAAAAAAATATCATTTTCTCTTTTCTTTCTTACACAAGGTGTTACTCCCTAAACTTCAGTTGTCTTTTCTCCACACAAGCATTCAAACTTATCCAATTTCTTACACTACATAAAGAATCAATGAAATGTAACTGTGACATAAAATAAATCTAGAATGTTTCTTTGCACAGGTTTTTGGTCAGCAGCATAAAAATTCATGCATTCTTTTTTTTTTAGATGTCTTTGAAAACATAAAAATAATGCAAGATATAAACAACAGCAGCTGAAAAAATTATTGTAATTGTTGAAAGTAAGAACTTAACATTATAATGTTGTGTTATAAAGACATAAAAATTTGTGTTAATATACTTTATATAATATACATTATAATGTATATACATGTATATATATATTAAAACTTTGTTTTAATGTATGTAACATATTATAATGAAAGAAATAACTTTGTTTTCATACAAAAGCAGATGTCAAGCTATGTATCCATAAAGGTGGTGGAGCACTTATATATAAAAGCTTATGTACATATACAGGAAATAGGAGAGAGAAACTAGCTGAGGGAAGAAGAAGGAAAGAGAAATGAAGAGAAGAGAAGCAGATGAGGGTGAGTGGAGAGATGAAGGAAAAGAATGGGATTTCAAAACTACAAGGTGAAGGAGTAGAAGGAAAAAAATTTTCACATAAACATGATGATGCTATTGTTCAGAGATTAAATATGAAATATTCTGATTCCTTCAATGTGTGAATCTATGAGGTACAGAGATGTTGCACAATGATAAATGTTATAGCCCATTGTGTTAACAAAAGAAATGAATCTGATTTGGTCTTGTCTGGTGAGGATGGCAGCATCAGTACAAACATCAGTATAATGTTTGAACAACTCTGGGATAGGTCCCATAAACTGGGCAAAGATTTGCTCCTTAATGCAGCCTACAAAATGGTTTGCATAACTGTGACCCATCTTTGTTCCCATAGTGACACCGTTAAGTTGTGTACATACTGGGTTCTATACCTGTACTCAATCTGCTGTATGGAACATTCCCCACATGTAATCTTCTTAACGTTCATCCTTCCATCACTCTTCCAACAATGGCACAACTCAGCTGCTATAATTTAAAGCAAAACCAGCACATATTTCATGCCCCCTCATTTTGTGCAACCAGTTTCCTCCCTCTCCCTTTGGAACCACTTCCTATTAGCATCAATCCCTCATTCTCATTAAAAGCCTTTCCCACACTGTTTTTCACCAATCACTCACTTTCTGTTATGCTTCTGTCTTTTCTGAGTTTCATCATGGATCTGCAAGGAAGCACATTGTGACATCCTATAGTCTCGTTGCTACAGGGATATATATGTTTATATGTATATGTGTGTATGTCTTCATGCTTGTGTTTGTTTCTCCAGCTCACTGTTTTACAATTGGTATGATGTGTGTACACCCAAATAACTTAGTAGTTCAGCCAAAGAAATTGATAGAATAAATGTCAAACTTAAAAAATAGGTACTAGGGGTTGATCTGTTCAACTAAATCCTTCAAATTGGTGCTCAAGCATGGCCACAGTCCAATGGTGGAAACAAAGAAAGATAGAAGATATATACACACATACATACATACATACATACATACATACATACATGAATACATACATACATACATACATACATACATACATACATACATACA